>NC_038043.1:39482118-39782118 GCF_002211085.1 Panicum hallii
GGTGGTCTGGGTTTTTGCTACTTAACCCAAAGAAGGAAAGCTCCCGAACCAGAGCGATAAGATCGAGATGGAGTTCATAGCCGGATGTAAGAATTGGATGTTTAGATGGTGGTGGCTTGTAGAACTCTCCCTTAGGAGCAGATAGGCTTTAGATAGAAGGTTGCTCCATGGTAGCAGGGGTAAAGATAGTAGAAAGAAAATTAAAAAGGATAGTGAATAAATCATTTAGGATAGAGAGACTTCTAAAGGATGGCTTCTCCATGGGTAGCGGGAGTGAAGGTAGAAGAAAAGCAAAAGATACGAGGAGGACTAGGTACGAAGAAAGATACAGCAACCGTTCCCCGGCAACGGTGCCAGAAAGCTTGTTGGGTATTTTAACGAGAGTGAATAAATCCTCAAGTGCACGGATACCATTGTAGCTTTCACCTTAGAGTATTCCAAGGGTTATGAAATCCGAGGGAACGTGTGTGTACTAACTTCTATTCTATTCGGTCCAAAGACACACCAAGATAGGTGAGGGCAGAGAGGATTCCTAAGGTAGCACTCTAGATAGTTAAAGGTCGATCTTTCAGGCAAAATAATCGCTTAGCACCGGCTTACCCCTAGTCTTCCAGGAGACTCCGGCCAACAACTCTACGCTATATCCGAACATGGAGGATTACAAAGAACTGATAGGGCTGTCACCACCTACGGCCTACCTCTAGCTATCCATGGGATATAAGGCAAACGAAGGATAACCCCTAGCCTAGACACCATGTCTACGCTATTGATTACTATTGCAGTCTAAGTACGTCTGACGTCCCGCAACAAACTATAGCACTCTGTATAAATACGGAGCAACGAATCCGCAAGTAAGAGAACTGATCTCACTCAACTACAAGAACTAATAGCGTATACTATAGACATACATGAGAGCACTCAAGCCTGTACTATGATAGAAACAGAATAAGGCTATTCATGCAACCAAGTATAACACTATAAGAAGGAATCATGAATGCTTACTTAACGCTAAAGAATGTAGTAGCATCTATAGAGGTACAAGTTGGAGAAGAACGCTGACAGGCCTAGCGCCCCACCGAGCTACCTCCTCACTCTCTCCCTACTCTAAACACAAGCTAGGCAAGGCTTTGCCTTTGGAATGAGGCTTAAGGCTCTCTTGGATGGTATGTCTCCAAATGGTGCCCCTCCCCTCATAGTTATAGGGGTGTACCAGTAGTGTCTTGGCCGATAAACGAGGGGGATTCACCTGGATCCGACCTTGAGGAGGAAGGAGGAGCTGCCACGTGCAAGAGGTAAGTCGGTGGCCTTGGTCCTGGTTCGGCCGAACCAGCCAGGCCACCAACCGACCTAAGCTTCCTCTTAGAGGCTGGCAGGTGGGCCCTGGTGACTCCTGTGCAGGGCTTGGCGCTGTCCTAAGGCGGTTGCTTGCTCTGGTGGGCCCATTGATCCATGTGAGGCTGAACGGCACGCTTTGATTGGTCGACGCCTTTTGCCTTGGATTGAGGGGTGTGTTTCTTTGCTCTTGAGGTGTGTTTTCTCCTCTAATTAAGCTGCATATAAATATTTGCCAACACTTATGGAAATGGTTAGTATTAAACCCCTACCACTAGGTTGTGGCTTGTCTTTCCGGTGTTTATGCATGAGTTGACGGTCTAAAATTGGTACTTAAGAGCCGTCAACAACAACACAAATGATGTTGTCTACAATGAAAACTTTGTTGCTCAACCAATTATATGTTAGATATCTATTGGATCCATATGAAAACTCTGCTCTATATTTTAACCAATTATGTATTTGATATCTGTTAGCTTAAAATGAAATTATAAGCTATACATGTTCAGCCAGTTGTGTTTGATATGTTTTGTTTCAAAAGATTGCTGTTGTATGGCCAGTGAGACATTAATTATATTATTTTCTGTGGATGCATAGCGTTGGATTGTTGGTTGGTAAAGAAATTTAGCTGCACACAGTCAGTCGGTAAAAATTTGTAACAAATCGTCGGTCGGGATATATGGGTTAGTCGGTATATCTTTGTTGAGCATCAGACTATTAGTCGGTATATCCATGTCAGTCAGTATAAGTTTATACCGACGCGAGTTACAACGACTGATGTGTGGAGTCAGCATACATCTATACGGACTGATGGTGCGTCGGTACAACGGCTTTTACCAACTACAATGTAGTCGTTGTAGTTGGGTTGTGGTATAGTGTTCAATGGTTTAAGCGTGGGCGTCATATAACTACATTAATATCTGAAATACATTTATAATTTCTATTTTTATCTACTTAATATTTTTATCTTTTATTCTTTTATTTCTATCACATTCATTTATCATAGGAGCACAATATTTGTTTCTTGAGTGCATATAATTTGAATAGAAATATAGATCTTTTTTCTAAGTTTTAGATATATAGATTTTTGTTCAGATGTATACATCTTTGTTCTGTATTATTTGTTCAATTTGTACATTTGTTTTGTTCCTTGAATTTGTATAATTTGTTCAAGGTGTGCAACTTTTTTGTTCCGTAATTTTATATAATATTTTTCAGGTTTATATATATTGTAAAAGATCTTGAACTTGAAAAAAAATTGGATAAACTCTTATGAAATTACTTTGGATGCTCGGTTCATGACTTATTATTTTATAGCTTCAAACTTCCTTCCACCTATGGTGAGGATATGATTTTATCTTTTATTGCATTCATGCATCCACTTCTTCTCTAAAGAGTAAAAACAACATGATAGGTTCAGACTATACAATAAAATGATGCAGCCTCACTCATATTACTGATGAAGTAGTTACCTATCTTTTTTTGTCAACCTTTCTGTTTGCAATGTTCTATTATTTGTTTGGTATGTTTAATCTTTTGTTTGGATAACCTAATTATTTGTTCCTTTTCCTTTAATATTTGTTCGCTGTTGTAAAATATTCTAGTATTATAAAAGTATCTTTTAAATATTATATAAGAATATGGTCAACTATGGTCTTGTTTTGAAGATCTTGTCAGAAAAACACAGCGGCGAAATCGGAATTTATTTTGGATGCATAATTCAAAATTTATAGAATTTTCATTGGAAACTCCATTGCATGGAGGTGATATCATCAATTTTGTCTCCACCTGTATATATGCATCTTTTATTCTCTTTCCCCAACTAGAGTACTACTCATGATACTATTTTATCTATTTTATCCAGTCAAGTCGATTCGATTGGTTAATTAAATAGACTGTGCATATATTTATTGGGCTGACGGCCCATTTAGTGGTACAAGAAAAAAATACTCTTTAGATGATGGTTGTTGATTTTATCACCTTTGGCGATAGATAACCCCACCCCTGTTAGAGGGGGTCCACAGATTAAAGTTCACTTGCACATAACAAAATCAGTTCATACTCCCTTTGAAGTTTCTTTTAGAATGCGTCACTTTCTTTAACCCGTCAGAAACAAAGGGAAAGGTTCACCTTTATATATACAATCTCGAAGAGGAACACCTTTCCAACACCACCATAATCCGCGTCTGCGTTGCATTTCCTTCGTTAACCCTAACCTTAGTTTCCGCGGCGCGTCGTACTAATTGATGGCCGATTAAATCAAACCTTGCGGCCGTCCGTCCGTGTGGCTACGCGACAACGGCGTCGCTTGAACACGCACAAGGCTGTTTCGAGGAAATTTGCGTTGGTAGGCAGCTAGGGATCGGGACCTGAAAAGTTACCATTTATCAAAGCTACTGCGTTGTCTGTTCCCTCTCCAATTAATCTTTGGATCGGCTACTGTGTGAGAATTTGATCGAGATGGGCATGCAGTGGCGTCACACGCTGCAGGGACCCCGAGAATAACGTCATGTTTGCACTAGCCAGCGCCCAGAGCAACTGCAATTGCTTGACCCTGGGACCCCAATCAACGAACTCGATCAGTCAGACTCACAAATAAACTAAGGGTGAAGAAGACCTACTGCAAAAAAAAAGATTCTAAACGATATGTCATGTACAGTGCCTCTGTAATCATGTAGAAGCACAGTAGAATCATTTATTCAACCATGTACTCCTAGAAGATAGAAGCACAACATGCGATTTACGTCTGGAACTGATGTGTACATGGTTGAAAAAATATTTTAATTAAAATCGCAATCAATTTTCTTTTTTCTAAAAAAAACTTAGCTATCAGTGCATCCAGATCAATTTTAGATGTCAAGCTTATTATGCTAGAACTATATTTTATTTTCAATCATTTTAATTTTTTAAGAAAATTTGTTACAATAAATACTAGTGTCATAGTATCACTACCGGAGAGCCACGCTTTGCCGAGTGTCCAGGACACTCGGCAAAGTCTGAAAAACACTCAGCAAAACCTTTGCCGAGTGTAGCACTCGGCAAAGAGCACCCGGTAAAGAATTTATCGGCAAAGAGCTCTTTGCCGAGTGCCTTATTTCGGACACTCGGTAAAGGTCTTGCCGAGTGCCTTCTCCGCACTCGGCAAAGGCCCGTTTAAAAAATAAAAAAAAACAGCCGCCGTTGCTCACTGTCGCGCCGCCGGCGGGAGGGAGGGCCGTGCCGCCGCGACCAAAGGAGGGCGGGCTGCGCCGCGCCCAGGGGAGGGCCGCCGCCGCGCCCGGGGAGGGCGGGCCGCGCCGCCGCCGCCGCCGCGCCCAGGGGAGGGGAGGGCCGCGCCGCCAGGCCCGCTCTTCGTCGCCGTCGACTGCGCCCAGGGGAGGGCCACGCTGCCAGGGGAGCTTGTCGTCGCCGTCGACCAGAGAGAGAGAGAGGAGGGAAGAGGGAGGAGGACGAGAGGATGCGCGTGGGCCGGGAGTGGGATAAGTAAACGAGATTTTTTCGGTCCCTCCCGCCGGCGGTTGGTTCCAAAATTTCACCGCTCCCGCCTTTTCTTTGCCGAGCGTTTTCTTATGGCACTTGGCAAAGACATTCTTTGCCGAGTGCTGTTTTTTTAGCACTCGGCAAAATAGATTTATTTTTTTCTTTTTATCATCAAACTTTTTCTGTTATAATTCTATATTATTTGGAACTACATATGCAATTTGGACTCATTACTCGAAGTGTTCGTTATATTTAGTAAATTTATTTCATTTAATTGAATTTCTAAGGATAATTGAAATTTAAACTGCAAGTCATTCAAAGAATGGAAACAATTGAATGGAAAAATGGTATTCATGTTATTGAGCACACGTTGACACCGTATCCATGAACACACCAGAAAATTCAAACATCTTGTTCACAAAACTTGAACACAAACTTTGCGGTCCAATTGTTTTTAAATTGTATAAAAACAAATGTGGTTAGAAAATTATGAAACTTGTCGAGATGTCATGACATCATATGGGGAGGCTGTGATAAAAATTTGACAAGGTTTCGTAAAATTTGTAACATACGATGCTTACAAATGAAACATGTCCAAACAAGTTTCATGATTTCATATGAAGGCGGATTAGGTGTTAAGCATGTTCCTGACAAATTTTCATGAAACATTTTTAAATTTTTATCATAGTCTTTCCATATGGCATCATGACATCTCGGCAAGTTTCATGATTTTCTAACCACATTTGCTTTTTATACAATTAAAAAACAATTGGAGCACAAGTTCGTCCTCATGCTTCGTGATCAAGATGTTTGAAATTTTCTAGTCCTCTCGTGGATAAGGTGTCAAAGTAGGCTCAATAACAAGAATATCATTTTTCCATTCATTTTTTTCCATTCTTCCCATGACTTGCAGTTCATATTTCAATTATCGCAAGAAATTCAATCAAATAAAATTAATTGACTAAATACAGCAAACAGTTCGAGTAATGAGCCAAATTTGCATATGTAGTTAAAGATAATGTAACATCACAACAAAAAAAGTTTGAGAGCAAAAAAGAAAAAAAATAAATATATTTTGCCGAGTGCCGAAGAAAAGCACTCGGCAAATAAACACCTTTGCCGAGTGTTTTTCTTTGCCGAGTGCCCGACACTCGGCAAAGAGTCTCTTTGCCAAGTGTTTTGTTTTGCCGAGTGTTACACTCGGCAAAGAGCCTCTTTGCCGAGTGCTCGAAATAGTGCACTTGGTAAAGACTTTTACACTCGGCAAAGCATGGCTCTCCGGTAGTGTATGCATAAATTTGTACAGAACTTCGTACTTCTGATACCAAAAAATAAGGCATGTTCACACATTCCTTGCTCTACAGGCAAGGAACCAAAAGCAACATCTAAAACTACACAAATGTTTATTTAAGAAAATAGAAAAATGGCAATACTAATCACTTAACCATTCATTAGAATGTTCTTCTTTGTTTTATTTTTTTAGAACACTTTCCTCTCCAATTTTCCTGGTACAGAGCAGCAGAGTTGTCCAATTGAGAAGCTGGTAACCACCGATTCAACAACAGCAACACCTAATAACTCCAAAAACACACACAATAGATCCCTCCCGCCCTCGTTCCGTTGGACCCGGTACTAATGCCTACATTAGTCACAGGCCCAATATTGGCCGGGACAAATATCAAAGATGAAAGACTCATTCTGTAGTAGTGATCGGTCAAATAACTCATATGAAACTCTTGGATTATATATATATGTCCAATATGTTTTGTTAGCGACACATTCTTCTGCAGTGTATGTTCGCAGGCTGCTTGGACACGCGCCGCTCCACTTGTGGGTTCTGTGTGTTCCTTGGCGATGCCATGGTTTCTTGGTCTTCTAAGCGACAAAGCACCGTGTCGCGATCAAGTGCCGAAGCCGAGTATCACGGAGTGGCCAATGTGGTGGCCTAGTGCACATGGCTTCAACACCTCCTTGGCGAGCTTGGCTGTCATCAAGATAATGCAACGGTGGTGTTCTGCGACAATGTGTAAGAATCCAGTTCATCGCAGAACCAAGCATATCAAGTTGGATGTTCATTTTCTGTGCGACAAAGTTGCTCTTGGCCACTGCCGTATTTTGCATGTCCCAACAGATCAACAATTCACAGATTCATGACCAAAGGACTGCCTACATCAAGCTTCGAGGAGTTCAGAACCAGTCTGTGCGTCTCCGGCAATGGTCACGCTCATACTGCAGGGGTGTTAGACACATTCTTCTGCTGTGCACGTTCGCAGGCTCTCCGCGCATGTAGCTAGGTTAGTTAGCAGTTTGGTTGGTGCTCAGTTAGTTGTTGACTCAATCAGATATGTACGTGTATATATATGTGAAGGCAAAGATCAATAGATGTGTTGTTTGCTACCATCTCTATCATTCTCACATCTTCTACATGTTTGACCAAATTTAACGTACAAGTAACAAGTGCATGCACCAGTTGGCTTCCATGTCATAGTGAAGAAATATGCCAATAGGCCGGGATCAAATTATTTGGATCCTCAATGTGGATGTGATATAGTATGATAGCACCTGTAGGTTTAATATAATTAGTGGAATTCTGGATATTGAAAGAAAAAGAAAAGGTATATCTAACTTTATAGTAATAATCTGGAGTGATTGCGTAGATATCTCTCGAATCATAATCTGCATCAGTATGTAGAAACAGGCATTAAGGTTTCATGTTTCTGAATCCAGAGATTGGACGATGATCCTGGCTTAATCTCACTAACTCTGAGAGGAAGTAGTGTACTAGTGTAACTGAAACTTTTCTATTTGCAAGCCTGACTTGCTGCTCCCTGGTAACCACCGGATTCCTGCCTTTGTATATTTCAGATAGAGACTTCAGAGTTCATACAGGGTAACCAAGATAATAGTACTGTACTACTGAAGAGACAGTGAAAGCACATTGCAGTGATTCTTTTTGTGATGGCCATATTTACGGTTCTCTGTGAACGAGTTCTAATCAAGTCTGCGATGGAACGAAATGTACACAAAATTCAGGGCTCTGATTAAAAGAGTTATTACGTCGAGTTGCTAGCTCACTGCACTGCACATACTAGCTAGCATATTCAACTGCAAGCGGAATCTCTATATCTGCATCCAAAGCTCTAGTATACTACACCAGGAAACGCGGCCACTGGAGACACAGATGACTGATCATTGCTGCGCCTACCGGCCCCGATGGCGATTAGGAGTTAATCATGAGCAATCAGACAGACGATAGCTATGGATCCATCAGAAAGCAGGCATGCGTATACAAACGTTGGACAGGTTCCACGCGCGTGCGTTCCTACGAGCTGGACAAAATCAATGCCGCGTCTCTAGATATAGGTAGGTAGTAGTAGGTCCGGGTCCGGAACGGACAAAGGTGTACAGTGCCTTGCCTGGTGGAGAATTTCTCTCAGATCATCACTCATGAGCCAACGCCAGATGCACGGCGTACCTGCAGCAGATCAAGCTCTCCATCAATCAGTCCAAATCCAGAGACTAGGTCGTGGTCGATCGAGCTCGACCCGTGGACAAGCTGACACGCGTGGTAGCGATCGATTCTAGCTACAGGAATACAGGATCGCTCTCGACGATCGTCGATCCAGTCATCCAGCTTTTTTTTTCCGGCCGGCACGCACGTCTCCACGAACTTTACGTCGTCGATCGACAGCGATCCGTCTCTCATTCAGTCATTCTCTCCGCGTTTGACGATGGAGAATTTCCAAGAAGCTATATATCGCACGCTATGGCCTCCCCGGTAGCTGATTTGCCCTCTCGCGCGCGACAGGATGGCGGGCGCGGCACGGTGTACTACGTGTCCAAGCCACGGCCAGTTCAGCCGGCGCTGCTAGTGCTAGCTTTCCCCGGCCGGCCGCGTCGTCGTCACGCGTGAGCGAGCGAGCTGAAAGAGGTGGGGCGATCGAGGTGCCGCCTTTTCGTTTTGCCGCCCGACATGCTGCTGCGCGGTGCGCGCGTGTCGCGTGTCGCGGCCGCCGGCCGGCGTCGCTCGATCGCCACGCTCCCACCTCCCACCCGGCCGGAAAGTTCCGCGACACCGAACGCGCCTCGGCGCCTGTGTGGGTAACCTAGCTCCGGACGGGCACAGCAAAACCTGGGGCCGGTTGCCACGGACGGAGGCTAACCCAACCCCGGTTTTCCCAACAAGTACGTAGAGCCTGGCACGAGCTCAGTACTTTGCAGCGGTACGGCGTGCACGTTCCCGGCCGTCAGATTAAAATAGAGGGGGAGCCGCCGGACACTATGCTGATCCTGCCAGCAGGGTTCGCGTACCGCAGGGCAAGTTGCTTGAGAGGTCACCAGCCACTGACCTGGCGCCGCAGCCATCTGGGGCTCTGGAGGGATGCATCTCTACTTCAAATAGTTCAGATCCATCCCTTTTACAAAGCCTCGATCGATGATGAGGTAGCCAAGTGGGATGGGTGGTGGGTACTATTGTTTTCTTTCATGCATGCATGGTGCATTGATTGCCACAGGGAACTGATGTCCTACTACGATACTAGTGCATCTGACCTTCCTTACCACTTGAGGGTAACATAATTGGACCTAGTCGTAGGAAACTTGCACACACTGTCATGCATGCTACACACAAGGCTAGTAAAATACTGGGGGAAAGGACTGTTATGGCTGGTGTGCGACAAGCCTCAAGTATAGTTAACCAGGGTGCAAAGTGTCCATCAGTAGTACTCTGTTTTTAGTTGAAGAAAACCCTAGCTCGCTAGCTAGCTCAACTGTGATTCCATGCACGCATGTTGGAGCTTAGGCCTCCTCCAAAAAACTTTTGGAGATAGTTGCTAGTTCATATATCTAAACAGACAGTATAAGAGATATATCGTTCAACAATTAGAGTCATATACCAGCTCATATATTTAGATAGACCCACATATCAACCTCGGATGTGTGTAGGAGACTATTCAAGAGATATCTCTTCTTTCTTTCTCTTTCATATAGATAAAATACTAATGTGGCATAGTTATACTCAGCATCTTTAGAGACAATCTTATTCTACATCAGAATCGAGCTTGACGCCTTCTACGCAGCATGTACGTGTAGCACTGCCGTCACGGCATGTGCTGCAGGTTCATATCATTGAAAATCTCCCCATGGCCAAGCCTGTGTGGCTACCGAAGAATGATGGGACGGGACGATTTGTCTCCTCGCGACGGGGTTCACCACAAAAATCCACACAGCTGTCTTGTCACAGATAACCGCATTTTGCTTGAACATAATCTAATCTATGGCCACAAAACAACAACATAGGATACGCGGGATGCCGAGAGAAAAAGGGTCAGAAAAACGCGTTGTTGATGGGCTACAAGTGTACCTTTGTTTCAGTGATGATGAAAAAAAAAACAAGAGGGCAAACTATTGTCCCTTTTTGTGGGTTGGTTGTTACTTCGTTCACCCACCAAAAGCCAACGCTCTGTCCCTGTCATACGGACCGATCAGATTCATCTATCTCAGCTTTAACTTTGTTTAAGGACCGATCAGATTCATCTGTCTCAGCTTTAACTTTGTTTAAGCCATACTAATATGATAATTAACCTTTGCGCGGGGTTGGTGTGGTTTTCTTCACATGTGGTCTCTGTCCAGCGCTTGAGCTTATCCTGTTGTACTTGGCTCCTGGGGATCTTCTACCTCTCAACACAACGTGGGATACTACTATAGTGGATGGAAGTGTTCTTTGTTTCTTTCTTGATATTGACAGATGTTCAGTTAGTAGTAACATTATTATTGCTGGTATTAGTTTGATTGGTACGGTAAAATTTACTTGAAGATCCTGCTTTTCAAATATAGACGCTGGCAATTTAAGCTAGCTACATTATAAGAAAATAGCTTAATTTCGTTGGCCAGAAACCGTCGAAAATAGGCCGACGGAATAAAATCGACGAAAATGAACGCATTTTCGTCGGCAACCAACGAAAATATATCTCTTTTCGTCGGCCAAGACAGCCGACAAAAATACCCACCATATTTTTGTCGGCCAGCACAGCTGACGAAAAAGATACAGTTTATTTCGTCGGTCTCGAAGACCGACGAAAATAATAGTAGTTAGTTTCGTCGGCTTCCCGAACCGACGAAAATACTGGATACGCTCCAGTATTTCAACGGCCCACTGGCTGACGAAAATACTGGGCGCCTGCTAAAAAACAGCTACTGCATAATAGTTTTCCAGAATTACAAATAGCAGTTAATTAACATAAAAATAGCTATCCATAAGCACAATCATGAAATACATCATCACACAATCATGAAATACATCCCATAAGTGCAATCATGAAATCCATAGTCTAAATGACATATATATGTCAACCAAATGTAAAAACACAAATCAATGAGGGGTAATATTATGTCCGCTGCCACCGTCACTCCAGAAATGTTATGCTCTGTCGATGGTGGCGTGGACGGACTGTCAAAAACTCCTCGAGGATGACTACTCGTCGAACCCTGATTATAGACAAAGTTAAATGTATATAGTACATATATATAAGAAAATTTGAGCATTGCTAGTTATACGAAAGAATTACCACTTGTGGAGATGGTAGATGCATGTATGGTACAAAAGTTGGCGGTGGTGGAGGAGGTGAAAGAAGAGGTGGCAAATTAAATTGTGATCCAAGGGTAGCCGCTTATATTTCCTAAAAATCGATAATAGATCAAGTATCTTATAGCAATGAAAAGTGCACAACGACTTGAATAATATCAAACTTGCATAGTACCTGAAGCTGTCTTTGCTGAGCAAAAAAATCTTGCATGTACTCGTGTTGTTGCCTTACCCACTCCTCTTGCCTCTGCATCGCCTCTCTATACTGCCTTATCTCCTCCTGCAGTCGACTTTCCCTTTCATAGTCCCGAGAATTCCGAGAGGACTGAAAAGACCTTGCCTCACTCAAAGCACCACTTGTATCAATAACGCCAACCCAACACGCACATTCCCGGGGTCTTTTGCAAAACTTGGATCATAATGATCGAGAGCCTTCCAAGCCGTACCATCAGATGGATGACTTATGCGTTCTGTATTATTACGAATTCCCTCTTTGTGCCATCTCATATGTTTTGCAGTTTTCTGAGATAGGTACAACCGTTGAAGCCTTGGTTTCAAAGGTAGATACCGTAATACCTTAACGGGCATACTTGTTATCTGCATACTTCCATATTTGTTAACCACCTTCTTGTATCTACACTTCTTATAAAATAAACAGTACTTGAGATTTTCATTTTTCTTCCAAAACAACATGCAATTGTTCTCACACACATGGATTTTCTGATACGGTATCCCTAAACCAGCTAACAGCTTTTTTGAGTAGTAAAAGTCTTTTGGGAACTTGTGAGGTTTCGGAAACATGTCCAATATTAAGTCAACAAGATCATTGTAACAACTTACTGAAAAGTTATACTTCAACTTAATAGCCATTAACCGTGTCACAGCAGCAAGCTGTGATAAAGTAGTGGCCCCATGTAATGGTTCTTTTGATGACGTAAGCAGACCAAAATATTCCAGGACCTAAGCAGCATTTTCAACCTGTTCGACAAAATCATCCATCATTGTATCCATCCTATCTTCATTTTCCTCAAAGCTATCAACTAGGTTGTATGCCTCCTGCTCCTGTGACTCCCCATGCTCGTACCACCTCTCATAATTCGGCATGAAACCAGACTTGCAGAGGTGACGCTCCATATCAATCTTGACTTGATGAGAACAATTCTGATACTTGTTACATGGACACTTTGCCAAACCACCGCCAGAAGATAAGAAAAATACATGATCAACAAAAGCTTATGTGTTGACCATCCACTCTCGCATAGGCATTCCGTTACTTCTCCAACCATCATACATCCAACTTCAATCATCTCCCATTTTCTCAAACTAGCTACTTCATTAACGAAAGTGAGAAATGTTACTTCCTTAACAATACTAAGCAAACAAAAATTATCAAGCATATGTAACGCAAATCTTTTTAGATATCATTAATGCTATATATTTTCTAAGAAATGAATCAGAAATATTATAACAATCACAAATTTTCTAAGAACAGAATCATAAATATAGTTACAGTAAGACCAACCATATTTCTAATAGGATTAACCAAAAGACAACTACAATCAACAGGTTAATACCTGAGCTCGAGCAGGGGACGACTGACAGGAGCGCGTCGGCGGCGGCTCGGGCGTGTGGGTGGCGGCAGCACGGGGGGGGGGGGCAGTGGCTGTAGCACGGGCACGGGGTGTGGCGACACGGGGGCGGCCGCGCGCGGGAATACGGGGCGCGAGGGCGGTGGCGGCGTGCGGCGGTATAGCGCGCGGGGGCGGGGGCGGCGGCCCGTGGGGGCGCGGGCGGTGGCGCAGGGGTGGCGGCCACGTGCGGGGGGCGGCGGCTCGGGAGCACAGGGTGCGGGGGCGGCAGCGCGCGGGGGAGGCAGCGGGGCGCGGGGGCGGCGGCGGCGCGCGGGGCACTGGAAGACTTGGGCGGGGCAGCGAAAGAAAGAGAACATGAGCTGGCTGAACACTTAGGGCAACTGTATTTTCATCGGCTCGAGTGAGGCCGAAGAAATTAGACTTATTTTCATCGGCCTAGGTTACGCCGACGAAAATAAATGTAATTTCATCGGCTTTGGTAAGCCAACGAACTAATTTAGTTGTTTTCGTCGGCTTGCCGTGGACCGACGAAAATAAATGTGGCCGATGAAATTGAGCTGTTTTGGTGTAGTGCTAGCGAAGTCCATGGACGCCTTCTACACATTTCCCAATTTTTTTAAGTACTACCTCCATCCCAAATTATAATTTATTTTAAATTTCTAAATACATATATTTTATTATGCACGTAGATATACATTATGTTTAGATACATAAAAAACTATGTATCTAGTAGAGCCTTGACAAATTGTAATTTGAAGCGGAGATAGTATCTTTTAAGCTTTGCTTCCTTCGGACCCTACTGCAAGACAGGTAGATGCAACAATTTCACGTGGAGAGGTTTGAGAACGCATTGATATACTCTCTACCTAGCTTGACTACTAGAACGTTGAAGGAAACCTGACAAAAAGGGCATACAATCATACAAAAATAAAGCTAGCGATGGGCGACTATATATGCATGTTTTCTGCAAAACTCCGATATATATAATGGAGAACCAAGCATGGCCATCAGCGGCCACAAAAGATGCTGATGCGCAGCACAGACAGCAGCAGGTCTCGTACAGCCGCAGCATTTGCCTATTGGCACGTGTTCTTGTTGGCAGTACGCTGGTTTGCTCTCTCTCCGACGACGTCAGCGCGTCCTCCACCCCCTGAAGTCACCTTCGCCGTCCTCTTTCTTCCCCCCACGCGTAATAAAGGGACCTCCCCCAAGATTCCCGCCACCCGGCCGCTTCCACGTTGCTTCGCCAATGGGATCTAGGCGCGAGCACGACGGCAACAGCTCTGACTTCGCCCTCCTCAAATCCTGAATCACATCAACCCCATCACTGACCTTAACCCTCAAGAAATGCGATATGTCATGTACAGTGCTTCTGTAATCATGTAGAAGCACAGTATCATTTATTCAACCATGTACTCCTAGAAGATAGAAGCACAACATGCGATTTACGTCTGGAGCCGATGTGTGTACATGGTTGAATAAAATATTTTAAATAAAATCGCTCCCAATTTTCTTTTTTTAAAAAAACTTAGATATCAGTGCATCCAGATCAATTTTAGATGTCAAGCTTATTATGCTAGAACTATATTTTATTTTCAATCATTTTAATTTTTTAAGAAAATTTGTTACAATAAATACTAGTGTCATAGTATGCATATATAGATTTGTACAGAACTTCGTACTTCTGATTAAAAAAATAATGCATGTTCACACAATATTCCTTGCTCTACATGCAAGGAACCAAAAGCAACATCCAAAACTACACAAATGTTTATTTAAGAAAATAGAAAAATGGCCATACTAATCACTTAACCATTCATTAGAATGTTCTTCTTTGTTTTATTTTTTTAGAACACTTTCCTCTCCAATTTTCCAGGTACAGAGCAGCAGAGTTGTCCAATTTTCCTCTCCAATTTTCGCGTGTCGCGGCCGCCGGCCGGCTTCGCTCGATCGCCACGCTCCCACCTCCCACCCGGCCGGAAAGTTCCGCGACACCGAACGCGCCTCGGCGCCTGTGTGGGTAACCTAGCTCCGGACGGGCACAGCAAAACCTGGAGCCAGTTGCAACGGCCGGAGGCCAACCCAACCCCGGTTTTCCCAACAAGTAGAGCCTGGCTAGAGCTCAGTACTTTGCAGTGGTTCGGCGTGCACGTTCCCGGCCGTCAGATTACTGGGGGAGCCGCCGGACACTATGCTGATCCTGCCAGCAGGGTTCGCGTACCGCAGGGCAAGTTGCTTGAGAGGTCACCAGCCACTGACCTGGCGCCGCAGCCATCTGGGGCTCTGGAGGGATGCATCTCTACTTCCGATAGTTCAGATCCGTCCCCCTTTTACAAAGCCTCGATCGATGATGAGGTAGCCAAGTGGGATGGGTGGTGGGTACTATTGTTTTGTTTCATGCATGGTGGATTGATTGCCACAGGGAACTGATGTCCTACTACGATACTAGTGCATCTGACCTTCCTTACCACCACTTGAGGATAACATAATTGGACCTAGTCGTAGGAAACTTACACGAACTGTCATGCATGCTACACACAAGTGCTAGTAAAATACTGGGGGAAAAGGACTGTTATGGCTGGTGTGCGACAAGCCTCAAGTATAGTTAACCAGGGTGCAAAGTGTACATCAGTAGTACTTCTCTGTTTTTAGTTGAAGTAAGAAAACCCTAGCTCGCTAGCTAGCTCAAATGTGATTCCATGCACGCATGTCGGAGCTTAGGCCTCCTCCAAAAGTTAGAGATAGTTGCTAGTTCGTATATCTAAATAGACAGTATAAGAGATATATCCTCCAACAATTAGAGTCAGATACTAACTCATATATCTAGACAGACCCACATATCAACCTCGGATGTGTGTATGAGACTATCTCTTCAACAAGAGACATCTCTTCTCTCTCTCTTTTATACAGATAAAACACTAATGTGGCATAATTATACTCAGCATCTTTAGAGACGACCTTATTCTACATCAGTATCGAGTTTGACGCTTCTACGCAGCACGTGCGTGTAGCACTGCCGTCAAGGCATGTGCTGCAGGATCATATCATTGAAAATCTCCCCATGGCCAAGCCTGTGTGGCTACCGAAGAATGATAGGACGGGACAATTTGTCTCCTCGCGATGGCGTTCGCTACAAAAATCCACACAACTGTCTTGTCACAGATAACCGCATTTTGCTTGAACATAATCTAATCTATGGTCACAAAACAACAGCATAGGTTACGCTGGATGCCGAGAGAAAAAGGGTCAAAAACGCGTTGTTGATGGGCTACAAGTGTACCTTTGTTTCAGTGATGATGGAAAAAGAACAAGAGGGCAAACTATTGTCCCTTCTTGTGTGTTGGTTGTTACTTCATTCACCCACCAAAAACCAACGCGCTGTCTCTTGTCATACGGACCGATCAGATTCTTCTGTCTCAGCTTTAACTTTGTTTAAGCCATACTAATATGATAACCTTTGCGCGGGGTTGGTGTGGTTTTCTTCACATGTGGTCTCTGTCCAGCGCTTGAGCTTATCCTGTTGTACTTGGCTCCTGGGGATCTTCTACCTCTCACACAATGTGGGATACTACTATAGTGGATGGAAGTGTTCTTTGTTTCTTTCTTGATATTGACAGATGTTCAGTTAGTAGTAACATTATTATTGCTGGTATTATTTTGATTGGTACGGTAAAATTTACTTGAAGATCTAGCTTTTCAAATATAGACGCTGTTAATTTAAACTAGCTAGCAAAGTCCATGGATGCCTTCTACACATTTTCCAACTTTTTCATAGTACTACCTCCGTCCCAAATTATAATTTGTTTTGGATTTTCTAAATACATATATTTAGTTATACATCTAGATATACATTATGTCTAGATATATAAAAAAACTATATATCTAGTAAAGGGAAGATGAATTATAATTTGAAACGGAGATAGTATCTTTCAAGCTTTGCTTCCTTTAGACCCTACTGCAAGACAAGTAGATGCAACAATTTTACGTGGAGAGGTTTGAGAACGCATTGATATACTCTCTACCTAGCTTGACTACTAGAACGTTGCAAAACTCTCATATACATATATATGTATATATATATATATGCTCACTACGGTCTACACAGGATCTAAGTAGTATGAAACCCTGATCACTGATGTACCGTACTAGCTAGCTACTAGTAGTAGTAGTATCTTATCTTCAGAGAGGATCCACACCACATGCACAGAAATGGAGAACCAAGCATGGCCATCAGCGGCCACAAAAGATGCTTATGCGCAGCACAGACAGCAGCAGGTCTCGTACAGCCGCAGCATATGCCTATTGGCACTTGTTCTTGTTGGCAGTACGCTGGTTTGTTCTCTCTCCGACGACAGCGCGTCCTCCACCCCTTGTTCATACACGGAGTCGAATCACCTTATTTCTTTGGCAGGGCTTCAAATGAAATCGGTTTTGGAGCCGTCATTCTTTTTAGCCCCGCCAAATCGGCGCTAAGTTTTCTTTGTGTTGTAAGGTGCTGATCCAGCAAGAAAAGCGAGTTTCAGTTGTTGAACTAACTCACTCACTCTGAAATTTGCTAGAAAAAAAACAGTAGATTATAAATGCCTTGCCGCAATACATGTTACACAGAGTTGCTGCGAAACTGTCTTCTGGCCGGGCAGAGGGAGAACTCATCCTAAGCTAGCTAGACCTCTCATGCGCAGCGTAGAGAAAAAGAAGCCGGCAATGATTGTCTGAATAATCTGCAAGGAGCAGGTCGACGCAGAGCAGTACTTGCAATGGGCCAATCTTAGCATTTACTAATTCTGGCACAAGCAAAAGCAGTGGCATTAATTATTCTGTGGTCTAATCTATGACTACTATAGGCTAGCTAGAAAAACCATTAAAACCCAACAGAACGGAGTTGGGACCCTACAGAATGGCTGATGAAATGCTTCCTTGATGGCACAAGATCCAGCTAAGCTAGGTGTCACTTTACTAATCTATATGAAGCTCATGGTATCCACAACGTATGTAGCCACATTTTCCGGGATCATGTGATATAAAAAAACAATCCACACATATATAACCACATATCGTCGCCGTGTCTATTATACTGAACGACAACTCTCATTCGAGTATATGTTATCACATCTTCAATTACCATCTTCATACTTTTATATCTTCTAGTACTTTAAAATCTTCTCGTGGATGTATGCTGCCTGTACGAACAGTTGATAATAATGCTGTTCCTGTTCAGGCGTGCAAAGGGGCCGGGTTGAATTGGTAATCATCATCATGGGCAACTAGCCTTTTATAAACTCTGACCAATCTGCTGATTTATTCTACATGTAACATCATTTGGGGACGCATCTGCTTAATGGGTCCTGGACCCCTTGTTAACGATTTAATTTGATGTGATCCGGTCGGTTAAGTTCAACCCCACTAATCCAAAGCTCTGTCGGTTTGTTGGCTGATGCTTAATTGATTCTTCTCCAAACGAGATATTTTCGAGGCAGTAGAACAGCTCATTATTTATGGCCCAATTTTGGAAAGTAACTTCCCATTCCTTTTCTTATGATATCAACAATTCACTACTAACTGGCAACTGGAAATGCGATGCTAATCCTGTTTTGCACGATGCTAATCCTTCGAGAAATGCGAGATTCAATTATTTAACTAACGGGTTCTGGATTAGCTACGAAAAATGATAGATCATAGAGTTACTAAGTTGCTGGCCAGTCGCAAAGGGAGAAATTATCCTAAGCTAGACATGTAATGTGCAGTGCTGAGAAAAGAAACTCCGGCAATGATTGTCTGAATCTGCTAGAGCCATATGCTCAGATCGATGCAAAGTATTAGCTAGACCTAGGGTACAAGCAGTAATAATATTATTGTGGAGCCTAATTTAAGACTATAGACTAGCTAGAAACCCAATAAAAAATAAGAGAGAGAAGCTAGCCTGCGAGAAATAAACAGACAGAGAACAATCGAGGAAGATGGAGACCCCTCTCCCACCCCCGCCTCCCCTTGCCCCGGCCATCGCGCCACCGTTCCACCCAATCCCCCGTCCCACCCTCTTCGCAACAGCCCCCACAAGCCCTCCTCCTCCTCCTTCCCACCTAGACGCCCCGACCCCGTCACCTCCGGCTTCACCTCCCCCCTGCTCCCCAGTGGACCCATGCTGCCAACCCTTCTGCCGGCGTTCCACTCTCTCCGGGAGATGCCTTTCGCGACTACCGTCTCCGCAACTTCCACTCGCTGGTCTTCGGGCCCTTCCTCGCCGCCTTGCCATTGGTCGAGCCTTCTGAGCTTTGGGTAACTCCTTACCCCCGTCTCCTTTCATGCAACCTTGCATGCATATGGAACATGCTCAACTATTAGCTAGGCAGCCACTCGCTCAACCTTGTTCCGGATCGTCGTCTCCCGCCTATCCATTGCCAGGTTCATCCTCACCCTCGGCGACCTGTGCCATGGCCCGATGAAGGTGCTCTGCTTCGCCAATGCGGTGGCTGCCTCGGCCTCCCTCCCACCGGCTCCCCCGGTGGCTGTTGTGCCTCTCCCGGTGGACGCCTCTTCTATGCTGGTCACCCCCTGTGGCATGGTGCCCAATGGGCCGTGCCAGCCAGTCACACCCCAGTTGCTTGCTTGCATCGCTCCCGAGGGAGCGGGGGCGGCCGCGGCGTGGTTGCCAGGCGGCAGGGTAAGCCATCACATCCGCCCTACAACTTCGAGCCTCGTGCGCCCTCTTGTGGATGGATGCACCCTGTGCATGCCTAACCCCGGTACGAGCGCTTCTCCACCACACATCACTCCCGCTAATGTTCCTTCAGTGTGGACTAGGTGCACCGGTGTTTTGCCCCTCCCGCCGAAAGGAAACACTTCCCTTCTCTCTCCGACGCAATGCCTTCCACCGCAAGCCTCCGCCCAAAAACCACACTTCGCCCCTCTTTCATCACCGTCGCTTCCACTCCACCTTGCCCCTGCCCGGCCCCTTCCACTCTGCCTCACTCTCCGCTACAGTTCCCCCACCACCGCTGCTTACATTGCTTGGCCTTGGATCATCACCGTGGTGCATGTCGGGACCCCATCCCCTGCCGGCGCTGCTGGGGATCAAGCCACACCGTGCGGCACTGCAAGATGCTAGGACTCCCCTTCGATGGTGTGCCTTCTGAGCCTCCCTCCCCTCGGCTTGCATTGATCCGCACTTCGGCTACTTCCTCGAACTCTAACGCTCCTCCTCCTCCGCCGGCGGATGATGCTGCAACTGACGGCAACTCCAACAACGAGGCGGAGATCGACGAGGGCCCTTAATGCCCCGACATGGTTGATGTCTTCATGCTCCTAGTGCGTATGCAACGCACCTTGCTGACGGCCTCATCAATCTGCCTGCCTCATCCCTTGTGAGCTACATCCGCCATGCTCTGGGTGGCCCTGGAGGGAATCCCCCGGTAACCCTTGCTCCTTCCTCCTGTGGTGCTGCACTCATCATGTTTGAAAGCAATGCTGCTCGGGAGCAGACCATGCAGATGGTGCCCTTCCAAGGATGTGAGCACACCGTCCTCCTAGAACATCACACTGAAACCACCAACCGGTTTCAGTTCAAGCATGAGGCCTTCGTCGCCATTGGCATCCGCAGCTACCCCATGGAGCACTAGAACCGCGAGCGCATCATCTTCTCCACTTGCCCCTACGCCAACCCGCACCTCATCAACCATGTCTACATCTAGCGCACCGACTTCTTAGCAGTCCTTATGACAGTCAAGGTGGATGGCACCTACGACATCCCCTTAGAGGAGTACATCAAGAACCATGCTGGGCTTGGGTCGGTAGCGCAGATCAACATCCTCCATTTCGAGCACTTCGAAGACACTGATTCCGACTCGGATGGGCCGCCCTCTCCTAGGCCTAGCGCCCAGCCGCCTGCCGACGTGGCCATGGTGGCGGCAGGGGGCATTCCTGCTACCACTAACGGTGGTCTACCTGGTGGCATGCCCTTGTGCGACGTGCACCTCGCTATCCTGGTGGCCCTGCATCAATCGGGAGTCCAGCGTGCCTCTGGCGTCGCCTATCTGGAGGTGCCTACCATTACGCACGCATACATGACCCTAGGGGATGTCCTGCCGATTCTTGTCGGTTGGGACCAGGGCCAACTCTACTATCCTAAGGTACAAGTCAAGCCCCCTACTTTCCAAGCCTGCAGCCGCCAACTTCAGCTTGTGTCATTGTGTCGTGGGTCCTTCTTCGAGATGCGCACGGTTGGGGCCGATGGCGACATCGGCTTCTTCAAGATCCAGATCCAGCCGTACAGAGCTGACATCCGCAGCGACTAGGGAATGTTCATCATCAACCTTTGTTCTGCCTCGGTCCGCTTCCTACACCAGCTTGCGTTGGTGGGCTCCACTGCCAACATTCCCTACTCTGTCAACATCCTCGCCTCCAGCCAGGGCAATGATCTCTCGATGAACATCTCTGTCATGGACGCCGACTCGCTCTGCAACGGCCGCAGCATCCCCAGCTTCGTCGGGCATGGGCATTGCGTCTCCACCAGCTCGCCGCCATCGCCCCCTGTTGCCGTCATGCCTGCTCTTTCTGTTGATGTCACGCCTGCCTTGGCTATTGTGGTCGTGCCTACGCTGGCCCCTCTGGTCCCTATGGTGGCCTAGGATGCGGACCCGACGGTCCTTGTGCCACCAGCCGCTTTGCCACTGGACTCTCCCATGACACCGGACTTTGACGTGCTCGACCTCAACATCCACCCCATCGGCCCTGAGCCATTCGCTAGGCCTTGGTGCAAGGCTGTCGCCACGGCCAACGTTGCCTTCCCTATGCCAACGCTACATCTCAGCTCTACGGTGGAGCTTATCGCCATGCCGGTGGTTGCTACTCCTTCACCGCCACATCAGGTTCTCGATGACTGTCTGATCATGATCCCTCTTTCTGAGTTGCATGCTCCAGTTGTGATCATCCCGGACTCCCCTGAGAAGCTAAACCTGGAGCACATTCCTGAAGAGCTGGAACTGGAAGCTGCTATGGAGGAGACCGCTGAGGACCAACCTGACCTCCTCTGCCATGAGGTCCTTGAACAAGTTCTTCCTCAACTGCTAGACGCTGACAAATGCCGTAGCACCCATCTCCGCGCCAAAGAACTTCCCACTAGGGAGACGGTGGCTGTTGTTGCTGTTTGCATCAAGAAGAGGAAGCTCGACGTTGTCTCTGCTCCAATTTCCAGCCACTCCTCTTCCTCCAAGGCTTCCATGGATGACACCAATGTTACTATCTCGACGGTGGTGGCTGCCGCCCCTGCTACTGCCCCGGCTACCTCTGTGTCCACTGCACCGGCCTGGCGTGTTGGTGATCTTCAGCTGCTTGGTCGTGCTTGCGGTGATCCTGATGATCGCCTTTAGAACCTAGGAGGCTGCTCTACACCCGTTCTCAATCCTCTGGACTGATGCATCAACACTATTTCTGTGAAGATGATGCAGCCTCATTTTGCTATTGCTGGAGAGCCTGCACTGCTCTCGCTTTCATAATCATCGCGTGCTTTGTGTAAGAACCGCCCAATTTAACACCATTTTAAGCGAACCGCCGGTCATTATTATTAAGATGAGAGTTAACACGTGCTCGCGCCAAGAGCGTGCGACGTGTTAACCCACATCTAAGTCATGAACAACCAATCACGTCGTTCGCCAAAATAATGTCAAATCCGGTAGTCCCAGTATGTGTTCCACCATATGCCCAAGATCACGCATACACACATACCGTTTACAATCACATATATTGCCGATGAACCATAAAGAGCAATTTTTATTAAGCAACAAGGTATAACAACTAAACATTACAAGTTCAATATAAGGGGGGTTCAAATTTTAAATTTAAGGTTCGACAACAAAATACAAGCCTCGGGCTCATAATTTTAACATTTAGGAAGGGACGTGAATCATAAAGTTTATTATTTAACATGACATCCCCAAAAGAACGATTGCACAGCGGATAACTTGATAACGCGATAAAATAATGGAGTCTTACTCAAGGACACCATCAAGGCCGCATCGACCTACTCCTCACCCACAACGGGATTGGCAGGGTAGAACTGGCCAAACACAACTTCCGGCTCACCTGCAACTTAGTTTATAAGGCAACGTGAGTACAAAGGTACTCACAAGACTTACGCAATTAATTAATAACCAAGGGTGATGCAAATGAAGGCTCACAAGATAAGGCTTTAGGGTTAAGTAATTTGCATAAGCATGAGCATTTATTCAATTGATTAGCTACTAACTACAAGTTTCAAGGACATGGATATCTAAAAGCAAGGAAAGTCAATCTACGAAAGTAGGATCAACGATGCAATAGATAAACATTTAGCATAAACACATATACCCAAGTGAGATAACTAAATCCAATCAAGTTAAGCGGGTCAAGGAATCATGCTTAGCTGCTTGCCATGGTTTTCTCCTGGCTCGACAACAAACTCAACTCCTGGCTTGGTCTCGACAATTTTGCCATGCAAATCTATCACATAGGAACCAAACAAAACAAGTTTCATAATTTTTGGAGGCCTACACAAATTTTTATGGAATTTACAACTTAGCAGCTCAAATGAAACAAATCAAAACTCTTGAAAACACTACGGCCGCCCTGATCCGGCACTCCCAGGCACCGACAAGTGGGCCTAGGAGGCCAGGCAGGCCCGGGCCGAGTCAAGGCCAGCCGCTGGCCTTGACTCGCCGTGGGGGCGCGGCCAGAGCGCACCCAAGACGCGGCGTTGTGGCAGCCGGCGAGGGAAACACGACCACGAGCTCAAGCGGGGCGAGGGCGGCATGCGCATGAGGGGCTTGGCACGGTGGGGATGCTCACATGCAGCACCAATGGGCGGAGCAGGGCGACGATCGGCGGCGGCAGACGGAGGCCAACGTCGAGGAGCTCCTGCGGAGAAAGAAGAAGGCCGGTGAGGGTTTGAATCGAGCAAGGGGGTTGAGGAGGTGCCGTGCGCGTGAGGAATCAGGTGGGGGCTCACCGACGGCGGCAAATCATGGCGGCCGGCGGAGAGGAGGAAGGAGGAGGTGATGGGAGGCGAAATGGTTAGGGTTTTTGGGAGAAAGGAGGGACGACGCTTGAATAGGGTGAGGAAGGAAGGCGAGCGGCCGCGGGGCGCTTCCCATCCGTGGCCACGCTGGCCCAGCCAGCGGCCGATGGCATAGCGCTGCTGCGAGGGCTGGCCAACAGGCGAAGCCGGAGGCGCGTGGAAGCCGGGGGCGGAGGCTAACGGGTGGGCCCGGGGCGAGTGGAATAAGAAAAACGGTGATTCAACTTCCAAATTCAAAAACTTGTACTTCCCAGACTCCAAAAATTGCCAAACATTTACTGGAGTGAGATCAAACTACCAAGAACATAGTGCAACAACAAAAATAGAAAAATCTTTCAAGAATTGCTCACAGAAATCCAAACAAAACTGTAGTTTTCAAAGCTTCCAAGAATTTTATGGCTCGGAATAAACATCAAAAAATTGAGAAAAAATATTTAAAATTCACCATTTGAAATTTATTATTTGAATAAAATTTTTGGGAGCACAGCTACTTAGCAAACTTTAAACTTGCTTCACAACACTCACTTAAACAAGGCAAGAAATTTAATTAACTCAAGCCAATCACATGCACATGGTGCTTCATTATGCTTGGATGATGCTCTTGATGATGTTGTTTTAATTGTTAATCATGTTTATTAACTTTGGGTCGTGACAAATCTCCCCCCTTAAGAAAGCGATAAAGCTTCTAGTGTATTAAGGCCATATTCACCTAGAAAAGATGAACATCGAAGAGAGGATGTACAAAGGCATGGGTGGTGTGGGTTGGTAGGACATTTCTAGCTTTTCTTTGATGGTGATTGTGTACACATATAAGATATCTAGAAAGATAAACCTAATGAAGAAAGTGGGGTGCGGTAGAGGAAAGCTTACTTATGGAAGAAGGAAATTGGGGTAGTCTTGGCGTAAACAATCCTCATGTTCCCATGTGGCTTCATCCTGGAAGTGGTTGCTCCATTGAACTTTCACAAATTTCACCATGCTTCATTTCACTTTCCTTTCGTCATAATCAAGAATGGCAATGGGATGCTTCTCGTAGGTAAGGCCCGCTTGAAGATCAAGTGTTTCAAGGTTGGCGGCGTCGGTTGGAACACGGAGACACTTCTTCAATTGAGAGATATGGAAAACATTGTGAATGGTGGAAAGTGATTGAGGAAGATCCAATTGATAAGCCACTACTCCAACCCTCTTAGTGATTCGAAAGGGTCCGATGAAACGAGGTGCCAATTTTCCCCTTACTTGGAAACGACGAGTGCCCTTGAAAGGAGAGACCTTGAGATAGACATGATCGCCAACCTTGAAATGGAGTTCACTGCGATGATGATCGGCATAGGTCTTTTGACGGGATTGAGCAATGCGAAGATTTTCACGAATAATCTTGACTTGGTTCTCGGCATCTTTCACCAAATCCGGGCCAAAGAAAGGCCTTTCCCCAGATTCGGACCAATTGATAGGCGTTCTACACCGTCATCCATAGAGGGCTTCAAAAGGAGATATTTTAATACTTGCTTGGTAACTATTGTTATAGGAAAACTACGCGAACGGCAAGCAAGTGAACATTTCTTCTCATATATTAGAGCACAAGCTCGTAGCATATCTTCTAGGATTTGATTTACCCTCTCGGTTTGACCATCGGTTTGAGGGTGATAAGCGGTGCTATGGGTGAGGTCGGTTCCCATGGCTTCATAAAGACTCTTCCAAAATTGGGCAACAAATTGAGGACCACGATCGGAGACAATAGTTTTTGGAACACTGTGAAGGCATACAATGCGAGTAAGATATAATTCCGCATATTGCTTGGCTCGGTAGGTAGTCTTGACCGGAAGAAAGTGAGCCAATTTTGTTAAACGATCAACGATTACTCAATTAGAATCATACCCTTGAGTAGCCCTTTTGCAACCCGTTGATAAAATCCATTCCAATATTTTCCCACTTCCATGATGGAGTAGGCAAAGGTTGAAGAGTACCAGCCGGTTTGAGATGTTTGGCCTTAACTCTTTGGCAAACATCACACTCAACGACATATAGAGCGATTTCCCGCTTCATGCGAGTCCACCAAAACCTTTGCTTGAGATCTTGAAACATCTTGGTACCACCCGGATGAATAGAGAATTGAGAATTATGGGCTTCATCGAGAATTAAACATCTCAAGTTGTGATCCTTGGTCATGACAATACGCTTCCAAAAGAATAGGACTCCTTGATCATCATAAGAAAAACATTGAGCTTTACCTTCCCTCATCAAGGCACGAATTCGGGCCATACCTTTGTTATTCTTTTGAGCCTCCTTAATTTGATTGTGGAGATCGGACTTGACCATGAGAGCACCAAGATAACCTTCCATGACCATTCCCATTCCAAGTTTTCAGAATTTGTCGCAAAGAGTATGAAGAGGAGGCCTCATAGTCAAACAATTGCATTGGGCCTTGCGGCTTAGTGCATCGGCAACAACATTTGCCTTTCCGGGATGATAGTGAACTTCAAGATCGTAGTCTTTGATTAACTCAAGCCACCTATGTTGCCTCATGTTGAGATCGAATTGGGTGAAAATATATTTAAGACTCTTATAATTGGTGTAGATGTTGCAATGATTACCAAGAAGGTAGTGGCGCCATATGTTTAGAGCATGGACAACGGCCGCAAGCTCCAAATCGTGGGTAGGATAATTTTCTTCATGTCGCTTGAGTTGACGAGAGGCATAGGCTACCACTTGGCCTTCTTGCATAAGAACACAAATGAGACCGATGTGAGAGGCATCGCAATAGACATCAAAGTTCTTGTGAATATTCGGTTGAGCGAGAACGGGAGCGGTAGTGAGACAATCTTTGAGAGTTTGGAAGGCTTCCTCACAAGCTTGGGACCATTCGAACTTGACCCTATTCTTCAACAACTCGGTCATAGGCTTGGCAATTTTAGAAAAATTCTCTATGAACCGGCGGTAGTATCCCGCAAGTCCAAGAAAACTCCGGATATCGGTGACACTTCGAGGTTGTTTCCATTCAAGAACATCTTACACTTTGCTAGGATCGACGGCAACGCCATCCTTAGAGAGAATATGACCAAGAAAGGATACTTCTTCAAGCCAAAACTCACGCTTGCTAAACTTGGCATAAAGACGATGCTCCCTAAACTTTTGTAAGACAATATGGATGTGATGAGCATGATCTTCTTGAGTCTTCGAATAGATAAGAATATCATCAATGAAGATAACCACAAAGACGTTAAGTTCCTCCATGAAGATACTATTCATCAAATACATGAAATAAGCCGGTGCATTGGTGAGGCCGAAGGACAATGACGGTGAATTCATAGAGACCATATCTAGTAGAGAAGGCTGTTTTTGGAATATCTTTTTTGCGAATCTTAATTTGATGATAACCCAATCTTAGATCAATCTTGGAGAAATAACGAGCTCCCGAAAGTTGATCAAATAAGATATCAATGCGAGGAAGAGGATGTTTGTTCTTGACGGTGACCACATTTAACGGACGGTAATCAACACACATTCGCAAGCTATCATCCTTCTCTTCACGAAGAGAGCCGGGCATCCCCAAGGAGAGGAACTCGAATGAATGAAACCCTTATCCAATAGGATCTTGATTTGTTCCTTCGATTCATTCAACTTATTAGGGGGCATATGGTAAGGACGCTTGGAGATGGGAGCCGTACCGGGCATTAGCTCAATGACAAACTCCACACCACGATCGGGAGGCATGCCTGGTAATTCTTCCGGAAAGACATCCGGATACTCGCAAACCATGGGAATATTTTCCAACGCCGTGGCTTCGATACCCGTCAAGGTGTAAAGACAAACTTCCTTTTTGGCGAGAGAGAGAGAAGGATCCAATTCCCGAAGGGTGCAAGAGGTCGATGGTGCGTGGCCCACATTTGATAACCCCATCAGGTTTACCCAACAATTCATCCCGAGGATTACATCCAAACCTAGCTTATCTAGGATGAGAAGATTTGCTTGAAAGGTAGCTTCCTCAATAAGAATTGGAACTTTATCTACAAAATGCTTTGAAATGATTTCCCCATCCGGTGAATCTATATGGTATGGTAATTGTAGGGTTTGCATTTGAAGTTTACTATGCAACATGAATTTCTTGTTGATGAAAGAAAAGAGTTGCTTCGGAATCAGAAAGGACAATGGCGGGATAGGAATTTATGAGAAGCGTACCCATGAGCACTTCGACATCCTCTGGAATTTCTTCCGCGGTGGTGTAGTTGAGGCGGCCACGCTTGGAAGCTTGTTGTGGCTTGGCTCCTTGACGTGGTGCTTGTGGTGGAGGGTTGTTGGGCCTTGGTGCATGGACCCCTTGCGGCACCGCTTGGGTTGTTCCAAAAGACATTGGCCGGCCTTGGAGCTTGTCCTTGAGGAGGTTGAGGGTGGTGTACGACCCACATAGGATGCGGTGGTTGAGCACCCTTGCTTCGGCCCACGCACCCACCACGTGCGGAAAGCGATGAGAAGGAGGCACTTCCTCTTGCGGCGTGTGTTGCGGCCAATTGTCCATGACCTTCTTGGGCAACTTCATCGACCTTAGGTACACTCCATTTGGTATTGGAGGTGGACGAGACGGCTGCTTGTCTCACCCAACTCCCAAATTAAGCTCCGGTGCGCCATCTCATAGGTGGAGATGGTTTCCGTCATGGACCTCTCCAAAGTGAAGGGCCCAATCGGAGGCGAGACAACATGCGCAATGGGGTCCTCGGGTCCCCGCATCGGAAGGTAGGTGAATGGATCCTCCCAAAGCTCGCGGTGCTCGTAACAAAGTCGGGCGATGGCTCCTCAAGCCACCTCTTGTATGGCCATCTCCACCGAGGTACCCCAAGCGTGGAAGTCGTACGTCTCCGCTCCAACCACCATCCTTGCCACAAGATGGAGGGTCGCCATGTAATCCACCAAGCCGACTCCATATCCATGGGCATAGACCTCGTACTCGGGCTGAAGGGTGTAGTGCGCCCGCCTCAACATCTAGTTGAGGAGCGTCGGGAATCCAATCATCTCCGGAGCGCGAGTCACAATGATCAACTTGGTGGGCATCTAACCATAAAGACAAGAGGGATTAAGCACATTTAAATAACAAGTGAAGCAATAGAGGGGAAATAGCTCTAAGATCAAGGGAGAAAGTTAGCGATTAATCCATAGGTTCAAATTTTACAAGAAATAAATATTAGTGCAGGTACTCAATTTTTATTTCGCTCTCAACCCATTAAGCAAAGTTTTAAGTTCACTTCATGGAACCTCGGCTCTGATACCCGTTGTAAGAACCGCCCAATTTAATACCATTTTAAGCGAACTGCCGGTCATTATTATTAAGATGAGAGTTAACACGTGCTCGCGCCAAGAGCGTGCAACGTGTTAACCCACATCTAAGTCATGAACAACCAATCACGTCGTTCGCCAAAATAATATCGAATCCGGTAGTCCTGGTATGTGTTCCACCATATGCCCAAGATCACGCATACACACATACCGTTTACAATCACATATATTGCCGATGAACCACAAAAAGCAATTTTTATTAAGCAACAAGGTTTAACAACTAAACATTACAAGTTTAATATAAGGGGGTTTCAAATTTGAAATTTAAGGTTCAACAACAAAATACAAGCCTCGGGCTCACAATTTTAACATTTAGGAAGGGATGTGAATCATAAAGTTTAATGTTTAACATGACATCCCCAGAAGAATGATTGCGTAGCGGGTAACTTGATAACGCCATAAAATAATGGAGTCTTGATCAAGGACACCATCAAGGCCGCATCGACCTACTCCTCACCCGCACTGGGATCGGCGGGGTAGAAGTGGCCAAACACAACTTTCGGCTCACCTGCAACTTACTTTGCAAGGCAACGTGAGTACAAAGGTACTCGCAAGACTTACGCAATTAATTAATAACCAAGGATGATGCAAATGAAGGCTCACAAGATAAGGGTTTAGGGTTAAGTAATTTGCATAAGCATCAGCTCTCTAATCCAACACCTAGCTTGCTAGCATTCTAATTATCTTGCCCAAACCACCTCAAATTTTATTTAATTAAATTACAAAGCAAATAAAGTATCATGAGGTGACATGAACCAAATCTTAACATAATCGATGCTTCTACGAAGAATTCATTGGATATTGAGCTTGCTCATAACCGAGAGCGCAACAATTCGAATTGATTAATTAACCTTGCAAGGGTGTACTTCTTTTCCCACACGACACAAGGATCATGCAACTCACCCAACCGATCACGTTGGGCAACAGGGTACTTGCATCAACCTTTTCCGACAAGTCTCGACCGTTGAACATCACACCTAACTTGCGCGGAGAGTCACCTAGGTCCACCGGGGACACCCTAAGCCTCTCTACAAAGCCCTATGGCCACGCATCTAGGACCGTGCATCAAAGATTAAAACTTAGAAGGTAATCGGCTCATCCATACCATGATTGGATATGTGGTAGTACGATGAAATGCTCAAAACCGACGTCATCCACGAACTATGCCTCCAAGACTCCTTTCTCTGGGCCCTACATTCCGCCCAAACCACAAAACCATTTTTCCAACTAGACCGATCCGAACTTCCAACATTCCAAAACCGGACAAGCGCGATCAAGGTAGCAAGTCATGTAGTGAGCAAAGTGATCATATTCCAACAATTCCTTACAAGTTATAGACCAACTCTAAGCATGGCTAAGCATTTATTCAATTGATTAACTACTAACTACAAGTGTCAAGGACATGGATATATAAAAGCAAGGGAAGTCAATGTACGAAAGTAGGATCAACGATGCAATAGATAAACATTTAGCATAAACACATATACCCAAGTAAGATAACTAAATCCAATCAAGTTAAGCGGGTCAAGGAATCATGCTTAGCTACTTGCCTCGGTTTTCTCCCGGCTTGACAACGAACTCAACTCTCGGCGCGGTTTTGACAATCTCGGCGGGCTCAACTGTGACACTCAGGTAAATAGTGTTGTCACATTCTAAATTTTAGTATGATGTTATATGCAAAATATGGTGAAAGTATGTTTAAAAATTTAAATGCTAAGAAAAAGGGTTGTTTAAATAATTATATATTAATAAAGGTCCTTTAGTGTTAAATAGAGAAGAATGGGAGAGGGATTCAAATACATAAAGGTTGTTTTGGCAAAAGTCAAAAACTTGTGTTTAAATCATAAATACAGGTGAAACTACACCTTGGATGTATATGTAGTGTAGTTTTTAAATAGGATTTGTATAAAGTTTAGAAACTTTGTTAAGTTTCATATTAACTCCAAATCCTTAGCTCTTCTGTAGATGAACCTTAAAGCAAAGCTGTACATTTTGAAAAACCATGCATTTTTTGCTTTTGGGCCCATCTTCATTTGAGCTCTGGTTTGAAAGTTATCTAAGCATTACATTAGAGTCCATGTAGTTTCTGCAATTTACATTTGGGTCCTCCTTCATCTACCTCTCTCTTCCTCTCCTCTGTTTTCTCTACCGCGCGCCGCCGCCGCTGTTCCAACCATGTGCGCCGCCTCTGCCGCCTCTGCGCCGCTCTATGCCCGTCCAAGTGCCCTTCCCCGCTCCACCGCCGCCTTCCCCGACCTCGCGCTGGCCACCCCCTGCCCTCGCCACGTCGTCCGCGGTCTGCCCGAGCTGTGCTTCACCGCCGCTCACCGTCGCAGCGACTCCAGCACCACCTCCTGCTCCCGGCGGTTCCACGCGTCACTACCGAACCTGTGCTGGCCCGCCCTTGCGTCCTTCACGTTGCACTTCCTCTGCACGAGCTCCGCCGCGGTCGCCACGCGCACCGCCGGTGCGCCAGCTCCTGCTTCTGCTCGGTCACGTCTTCTTCTTGATCCCGAGCACGTCTTGGAGTCCCTAGCACCCTCGTTCTTGCGTTGCACACACACTTTTCCACTCAATTTTCTTTGCTCCGATCACCTTCCTCTACCCGGCCTCCACCGTCGTCCCTGGCCATCGTCGACAGCCGCCCGCATCACCCCCGAGCCCCGATCCAGTGCAGCCAGAGCTCCGCCGTGATCCGCTGGTGCTCCTTAACCCCGCCAATTTCGGTTTCCTGCATCCCAGCACCATTCCCCACAGCTCCGACGAGCTCCGTCCTCCGCCGCCGCTCGGCCTTCCGCCGACCAGCCGGTGCAGAGCCTCTCCACCCCGACCCAAGGCGTCAACAGCACCACATCATCCCGCTGAAGTGATCCCGCCCCTCCTTCACCGCCCTCCATCATCCTAACCCGCAGAACGCCGGTCCATTGTCGCGGGTAAGAAATCGACATCCACTCCATCATCGAGCACCACCCTCCGCCATATCTCCAACCAAATTAAGTTGGGGGAAAGCATCCCCGCACTCCCCCGGTGCTCATGCACGCCTTGTTACCCCATGTTCGCCGGCCCCTCGCCGGGAACGACGACGCCCCGACACGGCCGCCGCCACCCCTCGCCGCCGGCCGTGCTCCGTCGCTGATCTTGATGCACATCACCCACCCGTGGACACCATAGGTCTGGTAGGTCACGTAGGACCAAATCATCTCCGGCCAGGACCTCGCCGCCGGTGAGAACGCCGTGGACAAAGACGCCGGACGCCGTCGAGAGCCAGCAAGGGCATATTTGTGATACCTTTTTCTGTTCTAGGGACCTAGGTGCAAGAATCCGAGGACCCCAGTGTAAACTCATGTGTTATTTTATGTGAGCAAGGCTGCTGACTTGCAAAATTCATAGCAAATTGTAGAAAAATCCAAAAATTGCCAAACTAGTTTGGTTGGAAACTAGATTTCAAACTCTACCACTTTTATTAATGAAGTTTGGTGTGAAATTAAATACTTTTGAATCTATTTTAAACTTAAGGTAAAAGGGTATAGTATGCATAAGTTCGACGTACTAGCTTAGTTTCTTGTGATTTTTGGAATGTAGCTTCTATAGGTCATGTGTGAGCTTGTGTAAAAGTTTCAAACTTAGCACTATTTTGTAGTTTAAGTTCTTTTGAATATGGACAATTCAAATTTGAAATGATTTGAAATTAATTAAGCATGTTCCTTAGGCTTATTTAATTAGATCTTTTTATCATAATCTAATGTGTTGATAATTAGTTTATAATTAAATTTTCAAAACTTTGTAATTCTATTTACCTAAGATTTGAATTTAAATTTGAAATTTGAATTCAAATTCAAAGGTTTTAATTTCTGTTTTCAGTAAGTCCAGTACTATAACCATAACTTAAGTATAAATGGTAACTTAAGACTAAACCCCCTTGCTTCATGAGTTTATATTGATTAAGTTGTTGGATTGCAACTTTATTATGAAATAAAATTCTTAAACTTAAGTACCATCTTATTTTAAATCATTGCATATCATGTAGAATCGACGATGCTCGACGACGGAGACTACGAGCTAGTCTTGGAACAAGACCAAAGGTTTTCTGAAGACCCAACAAACGTCACCGAAAATCTAACTGAAGCCCCGAACCAAAGTTCGGAAGTCTCTGACACTCCTGCCCCCAACCCCACTCCAGAAGGCAAGCCCCGATACATACACCAGTATTTCAATTTATTACAATTTTATTATTATATTATATATCCTGCATTACGTCTAGGAGTTGAAATAAAACCCTAGTTGCATAAAATCTTAGGATTCCAATGTATTGTACCCGAGTCCTTATCGCTTAGACGCTCTGCTAAATAGGGCCGGTAAAAGTCGAGTGATTTCCTATCACTCGCGCGATATAGGAGTTGCATATTTACTATTCTGCAATCACTATAAGGATAATGGACAGGGTCATGTGCAGTATCATGACCTGGAGGTTTACCCTATCTGTTTTGTTAAAAGATGATAAGGTCGCAGTGTGTGGTAGTGGTGGCTAAGCGTTTGAAAGTACTAGCCACATGCAGCGAAATATGGTAAAGCGGTAAGCCTAGTACCTGAATAGCCCGGCAAATGGACATGTCTCCACCACTCGATTATTTAAATTTCTATTGTATACACGCACCGACGTGTAGGAGTATGTTCTGCATAGCAGATAGGAGTACGATCATGTAGTCGCGCTACAGACGTATGTCCTGCACAATTGGTGTACGTACGGTCCTGCAGTCGCTTGTGGTGGCCCTGATCCATAACCCGGAATATGAGAGAAACGGTTGTTTCGGAATGATATCTGGATTTCCAAGCGTGTGAGTTAGGTTTACCTTGCAAGGTTGAAACTCGATTCAGAATTGTCCGTCTCTCGCGGAAATTGAGACTGCTTATTCCTTCTGCCACATAGAGTAAGAAGTGTAACTATTGATGAAATTGTCTTGATGAAAGTTAATCTCAACCTTGCTTGATTAGTGTAGGTGCTTACCTAGAATGGATAATCAACTAGAATCTGGAAAGCTAAAATTTGAAAGTAGATCATACTCTTTGTTGCTTTTCAGCTGAAAATGAACCCAGAACCTTTACAATGCCTTCATGAGTCTAGTTACCTGGCTAAGTATACCACGAAGCGGGTAAGCCTTGCTGAGTATTAGAATACTCAGTCTTGCTAGTAAACTTTTCAGGTATGATTTTCGAGAACCCCACGGACAACTCTGCATGGCCAATTTCTGTTCCTTTTGGCTAGTCCGTGGAGTGGGATCCGTCCCCGGCTGGCAGTGACCCTCCTAAGTGACACCAGGCATTGGGCTGAGCATGGTGTTAGCCTTCGTGATGTGATTAGTCGCGTGTTTATTTTCCTTCCGCTGTGAACATGGACAAGCTGTTAAACTTGTCATTTTAAACACTGTTTGTATAAGTTTACCTTAAGTTTGAAAAAGGCTTGTAATAATAGTATTTGTGTTTCTGTAAATTAAAAGTTGATGAGCTGTGCTGTGAGGTAAACCTACTTCGATCCTGTTGTACCGTGGTTGTATCGCGCGAGGTAAACTCGCCTTCGCGCGTTTGAAGTGCGTTAAGTTAGTATCGGCCGGACAGCGATGACTAGCGCACTTGAGCCGGAATAATTCAGGCGGTTCTGCCACATCAACGGGATCGTTCTCCAGCGTTTCGGTCACTATAATGCATGAATGAAATGCATGTGTTAGCATGATGCTGATGATATGAAAATGATATAATATGAAATGAGAAAAAATATCACACTTGAACAAAGAAGCAACATGAACGTTAGAAAAAGGATCTCACTTACTACGCTCTTAATCATAAAGACTGAAAGCAAGGATTACTCAAAACAATTCATTTAGCAAGTTGTTGTCGGTCACAACCTACCTGACGCCGTGGTGGCGGGTCTTCTCAAAAGAGCCGATGAGATCGGCTTCAAAGAGAGTCTTAATCTCGTCGTATTTCTGCTTGTGTTCAGCAGGCAGCTCCTCGTAGGTGATCGGATCATCCCTCGTCATCCCGTCAACGGAAGTCGATGGAGTCGAAGAAGATGATGAAGATGATGAAGACGGCCCCACCGGGCGTGCCAGAATGTGTTGTCGGTCAAAACCCATCGGCGAGCAGCGACAGGCAACACGAGGAGCTGGGAGGCTCCCGGGACTGCTGGTGGGCCCCGGTCCCTCGGTCAATGGCCTGAGATCCGGCACACGTACTGGCTTCTGGGTTGCTAGGCGTGCCACCTGACCTTGTACCTCATCAGGAAGGTATTGTATGTTAGTTTCCTGCATGCACAGACATGTATAAACTTTAGTCCGAGCCATGATCGGCTCATCGGATGATTCTTGGTATCAACTGTAAAACGCCGATTGTGTTCAGTACCGGATCGGATCTATAGATAAAGCAAATATGTCCGATGATAACATAAATCTTGCTCTATAAACATTAAGCTAACCCAATCTACGATAATTAAAGCTTTCACTGCGTAATCGGAATATCCTACACGTAATTGAGCCTAACAGATATGGAAGGTAACAAAACAACAACCTAAACAGAGGCCTAAAAACCAACCAAAAGCCGATTCCCTGAACAATCCCTTTTTAAGCTGTTATGAAATGCCAAACACACTGCTGGAACATTCAACCCGTTTGAAGGGCCTAATCACATAGATATTAAACTAAACCTTCGATGGGTCAAGATTAAACGTAACAGATTGGATCTACTAAACAAAAACAGAGCAAAGCGCTGCCCTTATACCCGAGATCGGATACAAAGACAGTTGAACGTATACAAGTAACAAGCAATGTACGATTAAAACATGGAAGAGCCGTTGTTACTCTATGAACGTTAAGGTAATTAGTGCTACTCGCCATCAATAACGCTTCAGAATGAGAAACACGAAAGGTAAACAAGTAAGGACAGTGCTACCCCGATCACGCAGGACGTGATTGGGGCTGCACGGCACTTACCCGAAAAAACCCTAGAACAGGGGTGGCGATGCGGCGAGAGTTGTTGGTGAATGATTGATTGATTCCTTTATTGTTTATCTAGGGTACATATTTATAGTCCGTAGACTTGCCTTCCCTAACCAATCCTAACTAAACACGGCACAAATCTTAGCTATCTCTATCTAAACTGTTTAAACACATATGCCTATCTAGATACATGGCCAACCTTGGCCTCAAACACCTGCATAAGGTCCGATTCGCAAGCCCACTATGGCTATCCTTCGAGCCCATCTTGCTCCTCGGCCCACCTTTCTGGCCCGCCTAAATTATGGCGATAACACATGCCCTCCTGGTTTCGGTAATAATTATTCTGAAACTATTTTTCTTTTAATCACCTTGCCTCTTTGACTTCCAGGGGATGTGACCGCTCTGCATCAGACTCCTTGGAAACCGCTATGGTGCCGATGTCGACGGCAACGGCGGTGATAGCGACGTCAGCACGGCCCCACCAACCAAGCACCGCAAGACCTCCGGTGTCTACTGGTGGTAGACTGTAGCATTAAGCCGATAGATCGGCTCTAGCAGCAATCGGCTCCCCTTTTGCACTTACTCCCTATTGTAAATAAAAATCTTCTTTTCAACCGCGACTCGTCTAAAAGCTGATCCGTTAAGAGCTGATGGCAACGCATCGGTTCCTTTCCTCAAAATATGCCAATCCGGATCCAAACCAGTTCTTCAATTCATTCTATTTTTCACTTAAATCCGGAACCTTCCCCAAAACAAATCTCCGAAGATTCTGCAAATCCAAGTTATTCTCCAAAAACCCTCATAAACCCTAACCAACAGGCTCGCACCTCAGCCTTAGAACATGGACTCGACCTTGCGCCGCCAACCCTAGATCTGTTCCCCGAGTCCTCGATCTTCGTCAAGGTTCCTGATGGAGGATTCTCCGAACACCGATGCGAACGTCTTTGGCCTGAAGGTAAGACTCCGACCTTTGCTTAATTTAATGCAGCAATTATGAGATTCCCTGCGCCATTAAATGACCTTTCTCTGATTATTTGGTTTTCATGGATCCCTTTAGGTTTCGAATATCCTTTTGCCGCATCCTTCTTCACCCAACTCTTTTTGTCTCGGGTCTCGTTCTTATGAGAAACCCGTAGATCTGATTTCTTGTGAGGCCAATCAGATTCCATTCGTGAGCCAAAATATAGATCTAGACTCCTGGTCCGACAGCCTCCGTGCCTGGCCAAACCCTCCTGAGGGCTGAGTAACTTGGTATAACAGAGTGGCAAACACCTATCAGCCCACATGGGAGTCCATAGGGACAGCCGATGCTCTATCCCTGTCCCTATCCCCTCTTGAAAAGAATGAGAATCTTCTGAAGACCATCGGCTACTTTTGGTCTGATGCCTTGAACTGTTTCCTCTTTGGCCATGGGCCGATGACTCCGACCCTTCTGGACGTGATCACGATCACTGGTCTAGATATCTCATCAACCTGCTCCTTTGCCTATAGGCTATCTGAAGTTCCTTTCAAGTTATCTTCTAAAATAGAGTGTACAAACTGGGATGCGTATCTGAATCAGCACCTAAAAACCAAAGGACCTGTGAACATACAGCTTTCCTGAATCTTTGGTTAGAGCACTTCCTTTTCTGCGGTCCTTCCCTTGCTCCAACCAAGAATTATGTCCCTCTAGCTTATGAGCTGACCAAAGGTCATACTGTTGGCCTTGGTAAATTATTTCTTGGGGAAATCTACAGATACCTTCACCTGTTGTCTTTGAGCCTTCTCTCCTAGAAGAAACTTAGGACTAGTAGTCCCTGATGGTTCATCCAATTATGGGCTCACCTTTACTTTTAGGATTTCATCCTAAATTTCCCTTCTTTGGCCAATAATTCTTTCCCGGACCAAAGTGGGAGGCAGATCCGATCCACCAGCTTTGGCCAGGCCTTGTACAGCCTCCTTGGCGGCAAGTTGAATCCTTCAGATGCTTCACAATGGTTTAGGATTTTCTATAGGGTCCTGGACAACCCAATCTTCCTCCCCTACACTGAGTCTAAAATTTTTGAGAATATAGTCACCTTCAAGCTGGCTAACTTTGTCGATGATGTCGACACCCGGAGCCTGTATTCTATCATGATTCGCCCTTGCCTCCTCCCGGTCGGTATGAGTACTTCCAACCGGATTATCAAACTAGGATATGAATTCTATCAGCCGATTGTAGCAGCCCGGTAGTTTGGCCTTGGGCAAGTTCCTCCTCACTTCCTCCTTCATCATTTAACATCCAACAGAATTGACCTGCCTGACATCGTCACCACCCAAAGATGCTACAGCCTATTTTTAGACCTTCTCATCCTGATCCCTATTGACCTCACGTTCACCTCTTCGGCCATCGACTTCGAGAACTGGTGGTCGATGTGGAAGACCCATGTCTTCCGGAGAGCCCTGGGGCCGATGCTGCAGTAGATTCATGCTGAGTATGAGGTTCCTGAGGAATAGGTATTACTGTGAGCCCATCAATCTTCCTTCTGATTTCACTGAATTCCTTTTCTGATTCAATTTGCTCTTCTTAAAGCAGGAGGATGGGCTGGAGCCCAAGAACGATGATGGATCTAACTTCCAGTTTTTGCCAATTGCCCCTGTGGTTCTCTTTGGCAAAAAACGCGCCTCCCCCTTCAAAAGGCATCATGCGGATCCAGCCCAGCACCGCGAAGTTGACTCCCAAGCGGAAACGGTCTTCTGATGCTGCTGCCCCCTGAGCCCTCACCAAGGCGAGGAAGATGATTGCCAGAAAAATTCGGAAAGAAGTTGGGTCGTCTTCCACCAATCAAAAAGCTTCGATTGCCAGCTAGGTTTGCATCGCCCCTCTCGTAGCTAATCCTCTGAATGTGTACATTTTAACTTGATTGGTGTTCCCTCTCTTGCAGTCCAACATTGTGGACATTTCTAGTGGGGAGGAACCCGCATGCCAAAAGGATCCAGCTCCAGAAGCTCCAGAAGATTCTTTGGCAGCGGTCAGCGCCTTGATTACCCTTCAGGATCCCACCCCAAAAGCTCCGGAAGGCCCTGCAATGTCGGTTGATGCTTCGGTCACCCTTCAAGGTCTCCAGGAGCTGGTCGTCGCTGCATTGGACGTTGGTCCCATTCTGGGGGCCAACTGTGTGACACCCTAGGTGTCAAAATTGTAACACACTAGGAAATAATGTGTAATGTATGTATTGAATTGAGTGAAATTGAGTGAATGTGTGGAAATAAGGGCGTATGTGTAATTTTTCAAGAGTACGAGTCCTTTTATGCAAAATATTTGAATTACAAATGTAACTTCCAATTTTGACTAGGGGTCAAAGTGTAAGAGTGTTATTCATCATTACATTACATAAAATTTGCAATTAAGTCCAAAGATACATGAAATTTACCCTAATAAGGACTAAAACTTTAAAAGTTTGAATTAAGTCCAAGGTTTTAAAATAAAGCTCTATCCTTTGAGTTTTTGGATTTGAACCCTAAATAAAAGTTGTACCCTACAACTTTTATTTTGATCATTTTCTCATTTGAGCTTTAGAATAGCGGGAAATTTTGTGCTACAGTGAGGTCCCTGGAGTTTTTGAAGTTTACACTTCAGCCCTTGGCGCCCCCCCTTTCTTCTTCCTCTGCTCCCCCTCTGCCGCGCCGCAGCGCCGCCCCCGAGGCCAACTCCTGCTCCAGCTCCGCTCCACGCGTCGCCCCCGAGCTCGGCCACCGCCTCAGCGCTTCCCCGTTGTCCCTCCCCGCGCGCGGCACGCCGCTCTGCCGCTGCTCGAGCCGCCAGCAGCTGCTTGCCGTCGACCGCCGTGCCGTGCCGCTACCATCGTGCATTGCCTATTTAAACTTGAAGCACGGTTGCTGCGACCCTCTTTCACCCGTCCACTCCCTCTCATCTTCTTTTTCTGGACATACCGCTGCAGCCGCCGTCAAGCTTCATTGCCGCCGCTTCGGGCCGCCGTGGATAGCACGCCCCGCCTCTTCTCAAGCCACACCATCACCTCTAGCAGCTTCGCCGTGATCCCGTGAAGCTCGCCAGCCCCTCCATCGCCGCCCTTAAGCACCGCATCCACCTCGCCGACGAGCTCCCCCTTCACCGCCGTCCCGGGTCGCCGTGGGAACCCGTCCTTCCGGCCATCCTAGCTCCCGCCAAGTAGTTTGGGAGAACCGGCTCGACCCCCTGAAGCTATTCCCCTACCTCCAATCCACCGCCGGTGAGCCCCTACGCCGGAGCACCGCCACCGTAGTCAAGCTCCATCGCCGCCACCTCGGGTCGTCGCCGTTCCACCCCCTCCGGTCGACCCCGACCTTCACATCACCCCCAGCAAGGTTCCTCCTAGCCCCCTGGTCCTTCCTGACTGGTTCCCCCTCGCCGCCGGCTACTGCTGTCACCGGAATTTGGACGGCGAGTCTCGGCTCTTCTTCCCCGACGAGCCAGGGACTTGATTGCATTGATTTAAATCTTCCTAAGGGCCTGGATGCAAGATTCCAGTCCCTCCCTTCAGTTCAAAATCAGTGATCTTTAGAAACTTGTAAGAACTCGTAGGAAATTCAGAAAAAAGTCAAACTAGTTTTGTTTGAATCCTTGAAGTGAACTCTACAACTTTTGTGTTATAACCTTGAGCTGAATAAGTGAATATTTTGAATTAGAATAAATACTAGGAAATGGGTCTATTAATTAGATCTCATGATCCATAGCCATGCTATTGATGAAATTTGAAACATAGGATGTGTGTCTCATGAATAGTTTTATGAAAAATTTGTAGACTCAGAACTGTTTCCTAGCTATGGTGTTTAAGTGTTTTTGTTTTATATTGATGAAAGCTTTAGGATTTGTTCAAGGGTGAATCTGTTAGTGTTCGTAGCTGAAAATTTTACTCTAACCTTCTTGCAGCATGTGTAGTCCATGATAAAATTTTGAACATCAGTAGCATAGAGTAGCTTAAGTTATGAATTTAGGCTTAGATTCAAAGATAATTCATGAATAATAGTTCTGGTTTAAGAAAATTTATGAAATTAAATTAGAGTGTTACTTTTGAGTACTATAGTATGATCACGGAATTTCAGTACAAGATCTAGTGTATAACTTCTAATATAAAATAGATCTTAATATCACAATGCTATTTTTATTTATTTTATAGCATAACTGCTATAAGGATAAAAATCCTGATAAAATCACAGTAACTTAAATTCTAATCAACCTTTTTCCAGTAAAATTTTATCCTTAGGTTTGCAAGAAATCAAACTAGAAAAATAGTTCTTGATCTAAATATTGTTTAATTAAGTTAATTATTCTAATTTCTATGCTGCATGAAATGTTCTAAAAATTTTATGATAAGCTCATTTCAATTAGACCTAATTATAGTAATTTTTATAGTATTAGTAATTATTCCTGACTTAAGGTTTTATTAGTTGACCAAGAATTCAAATAATAACCCTTGTTCTTAAAAAGACCATTAGTCTAATTGATAAACTAAATTAATAACGTTTAAGAGACTTGGTTAGATAAATTAGAATCTTTTCCAATGCTACTTAATGTAATTAGCTTAGTTGTTTAGAGTAACTCAACATGTCATTCAAGGCAATTAGGTAATTATGATTATACTCGATAAATGACTGCTCGTAGAAGAAGTTTAACTAACTTGTTGGATTGCAACTTTATCGTGAAATAAAAGAGAAGTGCATGCATTTTCTCAACTGTGATGTTTGCATATCATATAGACTCGACAACTCTCGCTGACGGAGACTACCAGCTGATCCCGGAACCAGAAGGGGATATTTCTGAAAACCCCGGGAATGTCGTCGGAGATTTAACAGAAGCCCCGAACCCCGGTTTGGAAACTTTTAGTATTGACATTTCTGAACCCAGCTCCACCAACGAAGGCAAGCCCCGGACATAAACCGCTATTTTTACTACACTGCAATTTATATATTCATGTATATCTACTTGTGCATTTAAGTTTTCAGGAATTGTATTGAAACCTTAGTTGCATATTCCTAGGAACCTATGTATTGAATACTAGAACCTGAGTCGGACTAGCTGCTAAGCTAATAGGACCGGTAGAAGTCGAGTGATTCCCTGTCACTCGCGAGCTTTATATGAGTTGCAATGTTTACATTCCTGCAACCACTATAAAGATGACGGACGGGGTTGTGATTATTATTCATGACCTTGGTAAAAACCCCGTCTATCTTGATGAAAATTTGATAAGGTCGCAGTGTGTGGTAGCGGTGGTTAAGCGTTTGAAAGTACTAGCCACATGTCGCGAAATATGGGAAAGCGGTAAGCCTAGTAACCAATCGACCCGAGGAGTGGACATACCCCCCACCACTCGTAATTTGGTTTTTCGCACACGCACCGATGTGCGGGAGTATGTTCCGCACAGCGGACAGGAGTACGGATATGTAGTTGTGCTACAGATATACATCTTGCACATTGGATGTGCGTATGGTCTTACAGTCGCTTGTGGTGGCACTGATCCACGAGTCGAAATGAAAGGTAAACGGTTGCTTCGGAATAAATCATTGGATGTTCCATGCGTGTGAGTTAGGCTACCCTTGCAAGGTTTTGAAATCCGATTCAGAATCATCCGTTTCTCGTGGAGATTGAGACTGCTTGGTCCCATTGCCACATAGAGTAATAAGAGCAACTTTACGATGATCGAAGATGATGTTTGTTTAAAAAGTTCCACCATGCTTGAGTAGTTATAGTTGCTTATCTAGAATGAATAATCAACTAGAACCTGAAAATTAAAAGTTGAAATTAAGGATCTACTCTTTGTTGCTTTTCAGCTGAAAACTATACCCAGAGCCATTACAAGCCTTCATAGTCTAGTCACATGGCTAAGTATACCATGAAACGGATAAGCCTTGCTGAGTATTAGAATACTCAGCTTTGCAATGTGACTTTTGTTTAGGTAATCCCCCTGAAGACTCTGCTCTGCCTGTGCCCTGGCCCTATGCTCTTCCTGATGGTTGGTCCGTGGAATGGGATCCGTCCCAAGCCAACACAGGTCCCTTCGAGTGATGTTGAGCTTGGGCTTACCTCAATATCCATTCCGCGACGTCTGGTAGTGTCGTGTTTTATTTTCAGCTGCAGATACTCTAACTTTGAATAGTTTTGCATAAATTCGTACTAAATACGTCTTGCTACTATATATGTTTGAATACTAATGTAATATTATGCCTGTGATGTAAAATTGCCAGTGATTGTATCTCTGGACTCACGTTCGTGCGAGGTACCTTGTTTTGATCCTGAGTTAGGTGGTTTTATCGGGACTTTACCCGATAGACCACGGGGTTACACCGTTTGAAGTGCAGTTGAGTCTTTACTACCTTCCGAGAAAGGATCAGCGCACTTGAGCCGGTGTAATTCAGGTTTGTTCTGCCACAAACTGTCAGTCTTCCTCCGAAAGGGGCGCGCCTGCATGAGCCCATCGCTACTTCATCGGCTGTCACTCCTCCTTCTGAAAGCGTGAGCCCGCAAGAGCTAATCATCGCTTCACCAGCTATCATTGCTCCTCTTCCAGAGAAAGCGCGTCCTCAGGAGCCGATCATCGCTTCATCGGCTGTCGTTTCTCCTCCTCCAGAACAGGTATGTTTTATCACCAGACTGTTTACATCTTTTCCCTGCGCTGCCTTACTCTCATGCCTTCTTTCAGGGGCTGAACCTCTCGGAGTTGCTTGCATTTGATCCTGCATCTATTGGCTCGGCCATACTAGAAGGTCAACGATCCTCAACCGGATTCGACCAGTATTGCCAGTCAACTTCTCCGCGTGAAGGGCCTCCTGTCAGCTCCGATCGATGCCTTGGTTTAGGATTCTAGTGCAGTAAGGCAGATTCTTGAGGAGATCAACTCTCAACGTCCTGCAGTCCTTCAGTTCAAGCTCTTGCCGACCGGTCACCTCCCCTTCTTTCGGGCAAGAGTAGAACAGGCTCGTCACAGAATTAAGACTCGTTGCTCTCAAGCTCCCTTGAAGGCCAACATTGCCAAGAGGTGCCGGTCACTTAACGAGAAGAAGTCGGTTCTGGATGCCAAGGCTGATACATCTGTGCATTCTCAACGGCTGCATCTTCTGGAGAAGGAATTAGAAGACCTTAAAGCTAGGGTCCGGGCAACCGAGCAGCGTATCCAAGAAGAGAAAGACCTTATTGCCAGCTCCAAACGGGAGGCTAAAGCCCTGACCACTCAACTGAAGGTAGATCTTGCGGAACTGAGCGCCTTGAGTAGGCAGGTGGTGCCAGGAGTGGATAAGGAAGATGAAGCAGTGATTGCTGAAGCTGATCGTGTCCATCTTGAGGCCATTGCTGCCATCGACGAGTTCCTTCAGTAGGCTTACTTCTAACAGATAAACCTGCATGTATTTATATGTATTTAAAACTCTAAAGTCGATGGCCACGCATCAGCTATTCAATCAACTCAATGTGTTAGGCACTTTAAGACTCTAAAGTCGATGGTCACACATCGGCTATTCGATCAACTCAATGTGTTGGGTACGAAGTACTTCTCTTTTTCTTTTATACATGTGGGCCGACTGCACGCATCGGCCTTCCTTCCTTGTTCCTGTCTTGGCACATATTACCAGCTCCGTCTGTATGAGCCATCGGGTTCTATCGGCTCATATCCTTCCGCACAGCCTCGTTCGTATTGGTTTACATCCCGATGTGTAGCATCGGCTTTACTGCTCCCCATCCCACATGCTTGGGAAGTACTTCTTGAGATGTTGACCGTTGACCGCCACTGGGAACTTGATGCCATCAAACTCTTCTAGCATATATGCGTTCCCTGATAGGACCTGGTCAACCCTTTAAGGCCCGTACCAGTTTGGAGACCATTTGCCATAGGCTGCATCTTTAGTCCCTAATGGTAGCACCGCTTCCCAAACCAGATCTCCAACTCGGAATTCCTTTGGCTTGACTTTCTTATTGTACACGCGGGCTACTTTGGCCTTATTTTCTTTGATCTTTTCAAGTGACCAAAGCCTGAGCTCCGTGAGGTCCTCCACATTATCATTCATCAGAGTAGCATAATCTTCTGCTGTCAAGTCATTCTGGAATTCCATGCGCCTTGAGCCGGCGGTAATTTCCCATGGTAAAACAGACTCCTGTCCATACACTAGGTGATAAGGAGAAGTTTTCGTTGCTCCATGGCAAGAGATACGATATACCCATAATGCCTCTGATAAGACCTCGTGCCAACGCCTAGAGTATTCGTCAATCTTCCTTTTGATCAACTTGATAAGGCTCTGATTGGAAGCTTCGGCTTGTACGTTTGCTTGGGCATAATATGGAGATGACCTGATCAGCTTGATGCCCATATCAGCGACGAATTTCTTGAATTCCTCCGAAATAAAGACCGAACCTCCATCTGTTGTAATGGTCTGAGGGATCCCGAACCTATGCATGACATGTTCCTTGACAAAATTAATAACATCTTTGGATGCTACCGACTTCATGGGGACCGCCTCTACCCACTTGGTAAAGTAGTCCGTGATGGCCAAAATAAACTGGTGGCCTTTGCTGGATGGAGGATTAATTTTGCCGATCATGTCCATGCCCCAGCCTTTGAACGGCCACGGTTCGATAATGGGGTTCATTACTGACACTGGTACCATCTGAATCTTCCCGAACCTCTGACACGCTTGACATCCTTTATAATATTTGAAGCAATCTTCGAGCATGGTGGGCCAGTAATACCCTGATCACCTAATCAGCCACTTCATCTTGTGAGCCGATTCGTGAGTCCCACAGGTTCCTTCATGGACTTCATGTAAGAGCCGATTGGATTGAACCGGCCCCAGGCATTTGAGCAGCAGTCCTTCTAAAGTTCTATAGAATATGTCATCTCCTATCAGGACATATCTCATAGCTTTGTAGCGTATCCTCTTGGGTGCCCCCCGAGCCAAATCCTTTAAATAATTGAAGATATCGGCTCTCCAATCTCCTTGGTCCAATAGATGTATTTGAAGATCGGTTCTGTCTGCCACAGCCCTGCACCCGAGGCCATATGTGCCAAATCATTGGCCTCCGAATTTCAAGCCCTAGGTATCCAATAGAAATTTATGTATTTGAATTATGCCATCAGCTCTAGACACTGCACCCATAATGGGAAGAGTGACTCGCTCTCACATCTGTATTCTTCTGTGAGCTGAGAGACCACTAATTTAGAATCTTCGAAAATTTCCACTGCTTCAGCTCCAGCCTCGAGAAGCAACTCCATACCTTTACGCACATAAGCGGTAGGCAATCTGATTGAAAAATAATACGTTGCCCCTCCATCTCCGCAAACTGACCCATCGAAGTACATGGCCCATGCACGTATGGAAAGTGCTGCTATGTCAGTATTGACCCTTTCTGCAATAAGATCCGCCAACGCTTGCCCTTTGACCGCCTTTGCGGGTTGATATCAGATATCGAAGTCTAACAATGCAAACATCCATTTTCCGAATCGGCCTTTCAACACAGGAGCTGATAGCATGTGTTTTATGACATCCGATTTACAGATGATAATTATCTCGGCTGATAGCAGGATATGACGAAGCTTGGTGCATGTAAAGAATAAATAAAGGCATAACTTTTCGATATCAGGATACCTTGTCTCCGTGTCTAGTATCCTTCCGCTGAGGTAGAACACAACCCTCTCTTTGTTGTCATGCACTTGTATCACTACTAACGCGATGGAGGTGTCACCTACTGATAGGTACACGTAAAATGGCCTATCTTGTTGGGGTGGAACAAGCACAGGTGGCTTTGACAGATACTCCTTGATCTCTTCAAATGCCCGTTGCTGCTCTGCCCCCAGCGAAACTCTTCATTGGCTTTAATTTTTACCAACACCATAAAGGCTCAATCTGCCCGGAGAGATTGGAAATAAACCTTCTAACAAAGTTGATCTTACCAATAAGCTGCTGGAGCCCCCTCTCCGTAGTAGGCGGCACCATGGTGCGCACGGCTTCTTAACTTTTTAGGCCGATCTCGATTCCCCTTTCATGAACCAAAAAACCCAAAAACTGACCGGCCGAGATGCAAAAGGCGCACTTCTTCAGATTCATTCTAAGCCCGAACCTTCTAGTTCATTCTAGAACTTTTTGTAAGTCCTCCAAATGCCCTTCAACCGACACAGACTTCACCATGACATCATCAATATAGATTTACACCAGCTTGCCGATCAAGTCGTGAAAAATGTAGTTCATAGCACGCAGATATGTAGCGCCAGCATTCTTCAACCCAAAAGTCATAACCATATATTCGAACAGACCCACTACCTCAGGTACTCTTAATGCAGTCTTGTTTATATCCTCGAGAGCCATAAAGATCTGGTTATAACCGGCGTTGCCATCCATGAAACTGAAGATCTTATGACTGGCAGCCGACGTTAATTAATGTCTCTGCAATAGGCATCGGATACTCATCCTTTGGAGTAGCCCTGTTGAGGTCTCTGAAGTCCACACAGACTCGCCATCGACCGTCCTTCTTCTGCACAGGTACAACACTTGAAATCCACTTAGCATACCTGCAAGGCCTGATAAATCCCGCTTCTAGCATTTCCTCCACTTCCTTTTTAACTTCAACCAGGACCTCAGCCTTCATCTGTCGTGCTCGCTACTGAAATGGCCGAAATCCATTCTTGAAGGGAGCCAATGCTTGACTATGCTTCTGTCCAACCCAGGAATCTCCGTGTAATCCCAGGCGAAGCAATCTGCGTATTCCTTTAGTAAAGCTATCATCGGCTCTCGCAAATATGGGCGTAACTTTTTGCTAATAAATGTTGGTCGTGGCTTATCCCCAGGACCAATATCTACTTCTTCAAGCTCATCAGCCGATGTAAACCCATATCCTAGTTTCCCATCATCTGTTAAATCAACACTGCAAATGGACAAAGAAGATAATAAAAATAATTTTGGCCGATCATCGAGATCGGCCGCTTCACGTCTTTCATTGCTTTTTGAAACTTTACAACAAAAGTAAGGCCGGCTGTCAAAGCGGGCCTTCCTGTAATTGCTATGATTTTGCACAACACTTGACATCAAAGGTTTACACTTTATTTTTTGGGGCCGATTGCAGGGATCGACCTCATCAAATGCATCAGAGCAGCTCGTTCTTCGTGACTCATCTACTCTGTAAGGCCAGTGGATAAGACCAGCCTCACCCCGTTTTTTGTAGCTTCAATGCGGTCACAGCCTTCCAAACTGATCCCCGAGATCGGCTCTTGGTCCTCCGCATCCCAAATGCTCATAGCAGCATGTGAGATCTCGATCGAGTCATCTGCATGAACCACCTCTACCTCATCTCCATCCCACTAGATTAGACATTGATGCATTGTGGAAGGGATGCAGCAGTTGGTATGGATCCAATCCGTACCAAGTAGGAAGTTGTATGTGCTCTTGCTGTTAACGATGAAGAAAGAGGCCGGGACAGTCTTGTTTCCGACGGCTAGATCCACACTGAGGACACCTTGAGCTTCTGATGTCTGCCCGTTGAAATCACTTAGCGTGATGTTAGTCTTGATCAGATCTCCAGTGGACCGCCCAAGCGGCGAAGTACTGAGTACGGCATTATATTAACCGCCGCTCCTGTGTCAACCAACATCTTGTTGACGGGCTGGCCATTTATATAACCCTTGAGATATAAAGCCTTCAAATGCTTGTAGTTCTTTGCTTGTGGCTTCTCAAATATTACCGGCCGCGGCCCCAAGTCAAGCTGGGCTACCGATAACTCCTCATGGGCTCGAGCGTGGAATTCTGTAGGGAGCACAAACACCATATGCGTATCAGTCAACGTCTTCACATCGGCTCTTGTTGACTTCGGCCGCCACTCCTTCCAGGAAGGGCGCGACTCCCTTTTCTGTGCATAATCGACTTTGTCCACCAAATCCGGGTGCGCCTTCCTTAGTGACTCAATATATCTAGCCTCAATATCTTCCAGGCTGTGCAACCGCTGAATCTTGCGTTTTTGAGAACGGTTAAGTCCATCAGGGCACCAGCGCGGACGGTGATATTTATCCTCTTCTTCTTCAAAGTCCACCCCCCTTCGTGGTGGTTGAATCTGCTCTTGCCGAGACGGCAAGAGCCCCAACCGCCGAAAAACCGAGACGACCTTTGCATCTTGCTTCGCAGGTCCGCACTCCGGGCAATCTTTGGTAGTAGGCAATCGACTCATGCCAGAATCCCAACAATACCTGAAGAACGGGCAATGCCAATGATCACGCACGTCCTCCTGTTTCTTCAAACGTTTTCCAGTACGGCGCTCATACTCCTCTTCCTCTGATTCACGCCGGAGACGCTGCTGGTACTGGTACTCATACTTCTTGAGGAGATCAGAAGAAGTCGGCCGCTGATTCCTGACATGCCTCACTTGTTCCTCTGTGATATATCCCTTTTCTCCTTCTTAGGGCCAATCGCAAGGATGAGCCTCTTCATTCTTGGTTTGGCGGCATGGTGCGAACCCTGCCATGTTAATGCTGAGCGCGAAATCTAGCTGCCGCCTCGCAGACCGGTCGTGACCTTCCACCATGTTCACACTCGGGAAGGGCTGGGTATCAACCTTCATTGCGGTTTGGCCCAAGATCAATTGGCCTTACTCAATAGCCGATTGGATCTGCTGATGGAGTTCCTTGCAGTCGCTTGTGCTGTGGGTGAAAGAGTCATGCCACTTGCAATATGATCTCCCCTTCAGCTCCTAAGTTGTAGGAGGCTTGTAACCTTCAGGTAACTTCAATTGTTTTTCTTTCAATAACAGATCAAATATCTATTCAACTTTGCTCACATCAAAGTCAAAACCTTTCGCAGGCCCTTTTTGTTTCACCCACTTACAGGACATGGGGTTTGCCCCCCGAGTCCAGTCTGCGACTGCCACTTCCTGATCATCCCCAGAGTCTTCAATTTCCTCTGTGTCGATCAATGTCACTTGACGCTTGAACTTATCTTGGTATAGCTCTAGGTGGCGCTGCTCATGCATTGTTAGCTTTTGCACCAAATGCGCCAAAGAGGTAAACTCCAATTGGAAAGCCAGATCCCTGATCGGCTTGAGTAATCCCAAAGATGCCAACTCGACCGCCTCCTTCTCCAAAATCCGGGTCGAGTAACACCGGTTCTTCACCTCTCTGAAGTGTCGGATATAAGCCGCCACGGTTTCCCCACGCTTCTGCTGTACTTGCGCCAAGTCGGCAATTCCTTCTTCTGCAGCTTCCGAGTGATACTGAATATGAAATTGTTCCTCCAGCTGCTTCCAGGTGCGGATTGAATCAGGGCTTAATAATGTATACCATCCAAAGGCTGGCACTGTGAGAGATTGCGAGAAAAACCTCACTCGCAAGGGATCCAACACCGAGATCATCCCTAATTGTGCTAAGTATCGGCTCACATGCTCGATAGAGCTAGATCCTTCTGCTCCACTGAATTTGGTGAATTTCAGGAAGCTGATACTTAGGCGGTAGGGGAATTAAATCATAGTCACCAAGATACGGCTTAGTATAGCCGATCACCCTCCTCTTTGGTAGAATGCCAAATTGATCTCTTAGGATGGCAAGAATCTGATCTACCGTCTGCGCTCCTCGAGCCGAGTGCGCACTATCGTGGCTCGGCCCGGTGGCATAAGCGGCTAGCCACGCTTGTTTGTCTGCATCCACTCCAGAAACTCCTCCAGCCGCCCTCTATACTGAGTGTACCGGATTATTGCTATCCGGTATATAAGCACACATATATCCATGCAGGATCTCCTTGGGCGGCTCGCTGAAGAATTGGTGATCTACAGGATCACCTCCCACCTTGTAAACAACATAGGTCGGAGAGCCGTGTGATTCCGAAGCCGCAAGCGCATATGGCAGTGGTGGCCTAGCCTGGAATGGCAATTCTCCCTTGTAACTCCCCAAAGTAGGTCCCGTTGGAGAGTATTGATGCTTCATGATTTTCTGGCCCACGCGCAGCGCAACACGCTCGAAAGCATTAACCAAGCCCTCGGAATGTCGGTGTAGCGAGTAGGCCACCACATAATTTACTTCCTGACGTAGAGCTCTAGTATGATCTTCTGACGAGGTGGACAGATCCACGCCATCAAGGGCACCTTCACGTGAAAATCCTTTCCACCTGACACCGTGGTGGCGGGTCTTCTCGAAAGAGCCAATGAGATCGGCTTCAAAGAGATGCTTAATCTCATCGTATTTCTGCTTGTGTTCAGCAGGCAGCTCCTCGTTGGTGATCGGTTCATCCCTCGTCATCCCATCAACGGAAGTCGATGGAGTCGAAGAAGATGATGAAGGTGATGAAGATGATGAAGACGGCCCCACCGGGCGTGCCAGAATGTGTTATCAGTCAAAACCCATCGGCGAGCAGCGACAGGCAACACGAGGAGCTGGGAGGCTCCCGGGACTGCTGGTGGGTCCCGATCCCTCAGTCAACAGCCCAAGATCTGGCACACGTCCTGGCTTCTGGGTTGATACGCGTGCCACCTGATCTTGTACCTGATCAGAAAGGTGTTATATGTTAGTTTCCTGCATGCACAGACACGTATAAACATTAGTCCAAGTCGTGATCGGCTCATTGGATGATTCCCGGTATCGGCTGTAAAGAGCCGATTGTGTTCAGTACCGGATCGGATCTATAGATAAAGCAAATATGTTCGAGGATAACACAAATCTTGCTCTATAAACATTAAGCTAACCCAATCTATGACAATTAAAGCTTTCACTGCGTAATCGGAACATTCTACACGTAATTGAGCCTAACAGATATGGAAGGTAATGAAAGAACAACCTAAACAGAGGCCTAAAAACCAACCAAAAGCCGATTCCCGGAACAATCTCTTTTTAAGCTGTTATCAAACGCCAAACACACTGCCGGAACATTCAACCCATTTGAAGGGCCTAATCACACAGATATTAAACTAAACCTTCGATGGGCGAAGATTAACCGTAACAGATTGTATCTACTAAACAAAAACAGAGCAAAGCGCTGCCCTTATACCCGAGATCGGATACAAAGATAGCTGAATGTATACAAGTAACAAGCAATGTACGATTAAAACATGGAAGAACCGTTGTTACTCTATGAACGTTAAGGTAATTAGTGCTACTCGCCATCAATAATGCTTCAATACGAGAAACACGAAAGGTAAACAAGCAAGGACAGTGCTGGGCGTGATCGGGGCCGCACGGCACTTACCCGAAAAAACCATAGAACATGGGTGGCGATGCGCTGAGAGTTGTTGGTGAATGATTGATTGATTCCTTTATTGTTTATCTAAGGTACATATTTATAGTCCGTAGACTTGCCTTCTCTAACCAATCCTAACTAAACATGGCACAAATTTTAGCTATCTCTATCTAAACTGTTTAAACACACATGCCTCTCTAGATACATGGCCAAACTTGGCCTCAAACACCTGCATAAGGTCCAATTCGCAAGCCCACTATGGCTATCCTTCGAGCCCATCTTAAGGTCCAATTCGCAAGCCCACTATGGCTATCCTTCGAGCCCATCTTGCTCCTCGGCCTACCTTTCTAGCCCGCCTAAATTATGGCGATAACACAAGTATAAATCAAGATGTAATTTTTGCATATAGGGGACATCATAAGGAACTCATGGGAGTTGGATTGCAACAAAATCATTTTTTAGAAGTACTTATGCAATTTATAATTTTCAGTTACTCTAAACAAGTTAAATCTTAAAAGACATGCAAAACATTTCCATAAATTCTCAGAAAACATTTTATCACCTTTCAAACAAAAGTTATGAATTAAACAATCTTGCAGGCAGAAAACCAATAAACACACTAACACCCTATCAAACAGCATAGATTCATTTGCACAAGTTGCACCATTAAATAGCACATTTCACAAGGATTCCAACAAGATTTAATTTGGCATTTTTAGAGCAACCTACCATTTATCATGCAATTGAGTCACTTTGGCAATGATAAATCATAACTAAGTGTACAGGACCTTAACATGCACAACAACAATTTTGCCATGCAGATCTATCACATAGGAATCAAACAAATCAAGTTTCATATTTTTTGGAGGCCTACACAAATTTGTATGGAATTTACAATTTAATCAAAACTCTAAAAAACACTACGGCCACCCGGATCCGGCACTCCCAGGCGCCGACAAGTGGGCCCAGGAGGCCAGGCAGGCCCGTGCTGAGTCAAGGCAGGTCGCTGCCTTGACTCACCACGGGGCGCGGCTAGAGCGCGCCCACGACGCGGCCCGCGCACGAACACGCGCGCGCGACGCGGCATCGCAGCGGCCGGTGAGGGAAACGAGGCCAATAGTGCTAGCGGGGCGAGGGTGGCGTGCGCACGAAGGGCTTGGCACGACGGGGATGCTCACCCGCAGCACCAACGGGCGGAGCAAGGCGGCGAGCGGCGGCACGGCGAGGAGCGGCGGCGGACGGAGGCCGACGTCAAGGAGCTCCTGCGGAGAAAGAAGAAGGCCGGTGAGGGTTTGAATCGAGCGAGGGATTGAGGAGATGCCATGCATGCAAGGAATTGGGTGGGGGCTCACCGGCGGCGGCGAATTGCGGCGGCAGGCGGAGAGGAGGAAGGAGGAGGCGATAGGAGGCGAAATGGCTAGGGTTTTCGGGATATAGCGCTAGCGGGGCGAGGGTGGCGTGCGCACGAAGGGCTTGGCATGGCGGGAATGCTCACCCGCAGCACCAACGGGCGGAGCAAGGCGGCGAGTGATGGCACAGTGAGGAGCTGCGGCAGCGGACGGAGGCTGACGTCAAGGAGCTCCTGCGGAGAAAGAAGAAGGCCGGTGAGGGTTTGAATCGAGCGAGGGGATTGAGGAGATGCCATGCATGCAAGAAATTGGGTGGGGGCTCACCGGCGGCGGCGAATTGCGGCGGCCGGCGGAAAGGAGGAAGGAGGAGGCGATGGGAGGCGAAATGGCTAGGGTTTTCGGGAAAAAGGAGGGATGACGCTTGAATGGGGTAAGGGCGGAAGGCGAGCGGCCGCGGAGCGCTTCACGCTGGCCCAGCCAGCGGCTGATGGCACGGCGCTGCCACGCGGGCTGGCCAACAGATGAAGCAGGAGGCGCGGAGAAGGCAGGGGCGGCGGCTGACGGGTGGGCCCGGGGCGAGTGGGAAAAGAAAAAAACAGTGATTCAACTTCAAAATTCAAAAACTTGTACTTCCCGAGCTCCAAAAATTGCCAAATATTTACTAGAGCAAGATCAAACTACCAAGAACACAGTGCAATAACAAAAACTCAAAAACCTATCAAGGATTGCTCACAAAAATTAAAAAAATACTGCAGTTTTCAAAGCTTCCAAGAATTTTTATGGATCGGAATAAACATCAAAAAATTTATAAAAAATATTTAAAATTCACCATTTGAAAGCTAGTATTTGAATAAAATTTTTGGGAGGACAGCTACTTAGCAAAATTTAAACTTGCTTCACAACACTCACTTAAGCAAGGCAAGAAATTTAATTAACTCAAGCCAATCACATGCACTTGATGCTTCATTATGCTTGGATGATGCTCATGATGATGTTTTTTAATTGTTAACTATGTTTATTAACTTTGGGTCGTGACACTTTGTACTAGCTATGGCTTAAAACTTCCGGGAGAAACTCTACCGTGAGCCTCCCCAGTTGCCGGGACATGAATCCTAATTCATGTTTTATTTTGTTCTTGCTCTTTTTCCCAGCCCTCCTCGACGCATTTCACTTGATTTGGTGGTCCCTCGGTTCTCCCATGGCTAGCCCTGCTAGAACTATTACCATTCTCTCTTGGAATGTTATGGGGCTCGGCGACAAAGACAAGTGCAACTGTCCGGCTTGCTTTCCCTCAACCCTTGCCTACCATCATATGCCTTCAAGAGTCAAAGCTCCAGGCCATTGACACCTTCAAGGCCTCCTCCCTCCTCGCTGCCTCTCACGCTTCCTCCTCCTCCTTCCTGCCTTCCACTGGAGCTTCATGGGGCTCATCACTGCTTGGGATCGGAACTGCCTAACTCTTGTTAACACCAGCCATGCCACGGAGCTCGAGTTCTCCGTCATCAATTGCTACGGGCCGTTCTTACACTCTGAGAAGCCGGCCTTCCTTGATGAACTGACCGCGCTGCAGTCTTCTCTTGCAGGGGCCTGGACTCTTCTTGCCGACCTTAACCTTACAAGATCACCAGAGGATCGCTCTAATGACAACTTTGATCAACAAGAAGCCGCCTGGTTCAACGATGCCCTAGATGAATTCATTGTGCAAGAGTTACCCCTACTGGACAGACGCTTCACTTGGTCTAATCACCAAGAGAACCCGATCCTGGTACGTCTGGATCGCTTCTTCGTCAATGCTGATTGGAGCTTGTGCATGCCAAACTCCACCATCTCTGCAACCTCAGGTGCCGTCTCCGACCACTGCCAGCTACTGCTGACGGCGACTACATTGATACCAAAGCCAATGATCTTTCGGTTTAACAACCACTGGACAAGGATCACACGGTTCAAGGCGGTCATTGCTTCTGCTTGGCTCATTATTAATGGAGTGGCAGCCCAGACCAACAGGACTGCTTCATTGGTCAAGCGCCATCGGCACGATCTCAAGCTTTGGCACAAGCAACTCAAGTCGCCAGCTGATATCCTTCACAACTGCAAGCTTGTCATTGATATGCTGGACCGCTTGGAGGAAATCAGGCCACTCTTCTCTGCTGAATTCTCTCTCAGGAACCTGGTGCATGCTGCTGCTCAGGAATAAGGCACCTAGCTGTCCATTTACTGGCGCCAAAGGGGCAAAGTTGCAGGACGAAAACACCAAGTTCCATCACATGACTGCAATTGTTCAGTGGCGCCGCAACCAAATCAAAACCCTTCAAGCTGTTGATGTTACCATGATTACTGCTCATGCCCCTAAAGCTGCTATCCTGCATGACTTCTATGCCCAGTTGCTTGGACAAGCTGATGCTTGTGATGCAATGCCTGACTTGGACACCATTCTAAGTGCCACTGCTCTGACTCCCTCTCAAGCCTCCACTCTGGTTGAGCCTTTCACCATGAAAGAACTCAGGACAATCTTGTTCTCCATGAAAGTGGATGCCGCTCCTGGCCCAGATGGCTTCACTCCACTCTTCTTCAGAGCAAACTGGCATCTGGTCAAAGATGATATGTTCAGCTTTCTGAATGACTTCCACAATGGGTCTGCTGATTTAGAAAGAGTCAACAAGTCCTTCTTGGCCCTCTTGCCTAAGAAGGCAGCCTCTCAGCCAAGGACTACAGAGCTATCTCCCTCCAGAACTGCATCACCAAGATCTGCACTAAGGGTATGACTCTAAGGCTACCACCTTTTGTTCCTGAGCTGGTCCACTCTGACCAAACTGGCTTTATCAAAGGACGCTGCATAGCTGAGAACTTTATTATGCTACTGAGGTTCTCCAGTGCTGCCACAAGCGAGGTGTTCAAGCCATAATTCTTAAGTTGGACTTCAGAAAGGCCTTTGATTCTGTAGATTGGCATGCCTTGGATGCTATCTTGGAAGCAAAAAATTTCCCTGCCTTATGGAGATCCTGGATTAACTGTCTCAACACCTCAAGTCAGACTGCAGTGATTCTCAATGGCGTCCCTGGCCATTGGATCCAATGTAGGAAAGGTCTTAGGCAGGGAGAGCCCCTCTCCCCATACCTGTTCATCCTGGTGGCTGACCTACTTCAATAGATGATCCTCCTGGCTTCTAATCAAGGTCACCTGCAACATCCTATTGTGGATTCACTACCCTGCCCTGTGCTCCAGTATGCAGATGATACCTGGCTGGTTGTCAAAGCAAGCCATGATCAGCTGCTTCACCTGAAGCTCCTTCTGGACAGTTTCTCCTCCTTCACTGGCTTGCACATTAACTTTGACAAGAGCACTTTTGTTCCAATTGGGCTCTCATCTGAGCTGGCCTCCAGTATGACGCAGATCTTTGGATGCCAGGTGTCCTCCTTTCCTAAGACTTACCTGGGTTTACCCCTCAACAGCTCTAAGCTAAGGCTTGCTGATCAACAACCTCTAGTATCTGCAGTGGGTTCCTACATTCCAGGTTGGTGTGGCAAGTTGCTGACACCAAGTGGCAGAACTATTCTTGCAAATGCTATGCTGGAAGCACGAGCTGTCTACGCCATGTGTTCCACCTTGCTGCTCAAAGGCACTATCGAGTCCATTGATGCAAAGAGAAGGGATTTTATCTAGCCTGGTGATGCTACCTGCACTGGAGGCCAATCCAAGGCTGCTTGGGATCTGGTCTGCTGGGACAAAGCCCAGGGTGGACTTGGAGTTAATCACCTGGACATTTAGAACAAAGGTCTCCTCTCCAAATTTTTAGCAAAGTTGTTGCAAGAGCCATCTACCAACTGGCAGAAATGGTTCCACCTGTGCTATGGTTCTGGGGCTGACAGAGACTTCGGTGATGCTCACCACCTCGACACTGCTATCTGGTCTACCTTGCGCTAGATGTTGCCGGATTTTTGACAGTGCACCAAGATACACCTTAGAAATGGGCAATACACCAGCTTCTAGCATGACCATTGGATTGGCCCCCGACCCCTGGCCGAACTATTCCCTACATTGCTCTCCTTATGCTAGCGCCAAATATTTCGGTTCAAAATGCTTTCCAAGATGGGCATTGGGATATCTCGCTGCACCCTCGACAGAGTGCATTCTCAGTGGTTGACCATCCAGCAAACTCTAGCCGATGTCCTCCTCCTGTCGGACGTCCCTGACCACCGAGGCATTGGACAACACCTGCTCCCTTACTCCTCCAAGGCCTTCTACCTTTGGCACATGGAGCAGCGGCCAACAGATGAGTTCTCCTCCCGCATCTGGGCCAATGCGGCGATACCGCGATGCAAGCACTTCCTCTGGCTGGTACACCATCAACGACTGCCATCAGCCGCCCTGCTCCATCATCGCAACATCATCGACTCGGCCCTTTGTCAGTTTTGCGGGGCTCACGAGGCCCAGGATCACCTAATGCACGCTGCCCCATGGCCGCCCAGCTTTGGCAGCTCCTTGGATGGAGGGTTGCTCAATATATTGCCTCCTTCAGAGATCTTTGGGATCTACCACAGCTGCCGGAAGCAGCCTCCCCAAGGGTACCATCAACCATCATCACTGATGTGCTATATATATGGAATATTTGGAAGGCCAGGAACTCCATTGTCTTCTCACATCACTGCTGCAAGTTCCCTCCAGGCCATTATCGCTGATGTTCAGCTGTGGTCTCTTCGAGCATGTACTTCAACGGACAAGACCTGTTTGTATTTATGGTGTACTAACTTTGGTGTAACGTGAACCTTAGGCGGAATGATTTTCTTTAAAGCTCATGCTATAACTGTCACGATCCAAAGCTAATGAACATGATCAAAAATTAAACAACATCATCATGAGCATCATCCAAGCATAATGAAGCATCATGTGCATGAAATTGGCTTGAGTAACTAATTTTCTTGCCTTATTCAAAGTGAGGGTTGTGAAGAAAGTTTAAATTTTTCTAAATAACTATGCTACCAAAACTTTTATTCACATAGTAGATTTCAAATGGTGAATTTTGAATATTTTTTCGAAATTTTTTGATGTCTATCCCAAGCCATAAAATTCTTGGAAATTTTGAAAACTTCAGTTTTGTTTGAATTTTTGTGAGTAATCCTTAATATCCTTTTGAGTCTTTGTTATTGCACTGTGTTCGTGGTGATTTAATATTGCTCCAGTAAACTTTTGGTAATTTTTGGAGTCCGGTAAGTACGAGATTTTGAATTTAGAATTTGAATTATCATTTTTCTTTATTTTTCACTCACCCGGGCCCACTCGTCAGCCCCCATTCCCGCCGTCGACGCGTCCTGGCTTCGCCCGTTGGCCAGCTGCGGCGGCGTCGCCATGCTGTCAGCTGCTGGCTGAGCTAGTGTGGCCGCGGGGCGACGCCGCCCCGGCTGCTCGCCCCTTCTTCCCCTCCTCTCTCTCTCTTGGGCGCATTTCTTTTCCCCCGAGAAACCCTAGCATCGCACGACCCCACCGCCGCATTCTTCCTCCTCCCGCTGGCGGCCATGATTCGTCATCGTCGGCGAGCCTCTGCCCAATCCCGCACGCGCGTAGCACCCCCTGCACCTCCTCGCTCGACCCCGGCCCTCACCCGCCTCCTTCCTTCCGCGCAGCAGCTCCCCAACGCTCGCCCCCGTCCGCCGCAGCTGCCCTTCGCCGCGCCGCCGCCCGCCGCCTTGCGCCGCCCGTCAATGCGGCGGGTGAGCACCCCCGCCACACCAGGCTCCTCCTACGCGCTCCACCCTTGCCCGTTCACGCCCTTGGGGCTGCGTCCCTTCACCGGCCACCGTAACGTTGCGCCGCGCGCGCGTTCGCGCGGGGGCCACGTCGTGGGCGCGCTCTGGCCGCGCCCCCACGGCGAGTCAAGGCCAGTGGCCGGCCTTGACTCGGCTTGGGCCGGCCTGGCCTCCTGGGCCCACCTGTCGGCGCCTGGGAGCGCCAGATCCGGGTGGCAGTAGCAATTTCCTAAGGTTTTGATTTAGTTTAATTGTGCTGTGAACTTGTAAATTGCACAACAAATTGTGTAGGCCTCCAAAAATTGTGAAACTTGTTTTGTTTAGTTCCTAGGTGATGACTCTGCTTATAAAAATTTTTGTGGTGCATGTTAATATCCTGTACACAAAGTTATGATTAATCCTTGCCAAAGTAAGTAAAATGCTTGATAAATGATAGGATGCTCTAAAAATATCACATTAAATCTTGTTGGAATCCTGGTGAAACGTTCTGTCTAGGGGTATCACTTGTGCAAATTAAATTATGCTGTTTAATAGGATTTTGGTGTGTTAAATGATTTTCTGCCTGCAAGCTTGATTAATTTATAACTTTTGTTTAAAAAGTGATAAAATATCAAAACCACTTCTGTTAGATTTTATTTCATGTCTATTTTCCCTGTTAGTTTCCTGAGAAATTATAGAAATGTTTAACATGCCTTTTAAGATTTAACTTGTTTAAAATAGCTAAAAATTGTGGATTTCATAAATAATTCTAATAAAATAATTTTGCTGCAAATCCAACTCCCATGAGTTCCTTATGATGTTATCTATTTGAAAACATTAAACCTTGATTTATGCTTGCTATATGAATTGTTTTGAGCAATCCTGGTTTGGTCTTTATGTTTACGAACGTAGTCGGCGAGCTCTTTATCTAGCGTTCGTGTGTTTCTTTGTTTAGTGTGATGTTCATTGCTCATTTCATCATATCATTTTTATATCATCAACATCATGCTAATGCATACATTCCATTCATGCATTATAGTGACCGAAACGTCGGAGAACGAGCCCGTTGAGCCTGCCAAGATCGTCAAAACCGAGCTGGGAGTGGAATTTGTTGTCGAGCTGGAAGAAAACCAAGGCAAGCAGCTAAGCATGATTCCTTGACCAACTTAACTTGATTTGGATTTAGTTATCTCACTCGGAAATATATGTTTATGCTAAATATTATCTATTGCATCGTCGATCCTATTTTTATACATTGACCTCCCTTGCTTTTGTATATCCATGTCTTGACACTTATAGTTAGTAACTAATCAATTGCATAAATATTTAGCCATACTTAGAGTTGATCTGTAACTTGGAAGAAAATGTTGGAATAGAACCACCTTGCACGCTACACAACTTTTACCTTACTCACGCTTGTCCGGGTTTGGGATGTCGAAAGTTCGTATCGGTCTAGTTGGAAAAATGGTTTCGTGGTTTGGGCGGAATGTAGGGTCTCGAGAAAGGAGTCTCGTAGGCATAGTTCACTTGAATCGGTTAAGGACCGTCAGTGGATGACCTCGGTTTTGAGCATGTTATCGTAGTACCACATATCCAATCATGGTATGGATGAGCCGATTACCTTCTAAGTTTTAATCTTTGATGCACGGTCCTAGATGCGTGGCCATAGGGCTTTGTAGAGAGGCTTAGGGGTATTCCCGGTGAATCTAGGTAACTCTCCGTGCAAGTTAGGCATGATGTTCAACTGTTGAGACTTGTCGGAAAAGATTGATGCGAGTACCCCCTTACTCAACGTGATCGGTTGGATGAGTCGCATGGTCCTTGTGTCGTGTGGGTAAAGAAGTACACCCTTGCAAGGTTAATTAATCAATTCGGTTATGAGCAAGCTCAATATCCAATGAATTTTTCGTAGAAGTATCTTTTTTGTTCGGACTTGGTTCATGTCAACTCTTGATACTTATTTGTTTTGTAAATTAGTTAACTAAAAGTTAAGGTGGTTTGTGCAAGATAATTAAAATGTTAGGAAGCTAGGTGTTGGATTAGAGAGCTCATGCTTATGCATATTACTTAACCCTAAAAACCTTATCTTGTGAGCATTCATTTGCATAATCCTTGGTTATTAATTAAATTGCATAAGTCTTGCGAGTACCTTTGTACTCATGTTGCTTTGTTAACTAAGTTGCAGGTGAGCCGGAGGTTGTGTTTGGCCACTTTTACCCTGCCGACCCCGGTGCAGGCGAGGAGTAGGTCGATACGGTCTTGATGGTGCCTTGAGCAAGACCCATCATTTTATCGTTATTTAGTTATCCGCTGCGAACTCGTTTTTTAGGGATGACATGTTCAACATTTAACTTGATGATCTTTATCCCTTTCTAATGTTAAGTAGTGAGCCCGAGGCTTGTGTTTTGTTGTTAAACTTATAATGTTTAGTTGTAACTTTTATTGCTTAAAATTTGCTCTTTATGGTCCATCGGCGATATATGTGATTGTAAACGGTATGTGTGTTGCATGATCTTCGGCATATGGTGGAGCACATACCGGCACTACCGGATTTGATATTATTTTTGGCGAATGACGAGTTGGTCAGTTACGACTTAGATGTGGGTTAACACATGGCACGCTCTTAGTGCGAGCGCGTGTTAGCTCTCATCTTAATGTTAATGACCGGCGGTTCGCTTAAAGTGATGTTAAATTGAGCGATTCTTACAGTAAATTCAAATACGAACAACTTTATATATTAATACAAATATTCAGGCTGGCGCCTTGCCGGCCGTAGACCCTAAAAAAAGAAACCTAATAAAACTCAACGGAACGGACTTGGAACTAGCCCTCCAAAACGGCTGAAGAACTGCTTGCTTGATAGCACATGAACCAGCAACAACGACATTTTCAGGGATCATACGATCCTCCCAAAACAATCCAGACAACCATATGACGGCGCGGTGTCTGTTATACACACTAAACAACAACTAGCTCGTTCGAAATTTCTATTACAATTTTCGTACTTTTTTATCTTCTAGTGGATCACTGCCTGTACGAACAACTGATAACAATAATGTTGGTCCTGTTCACGCGTGTAAGGGGCCGGGCAGGGTTGAATTGGTCATCGTCATCGTGGGCAACTGGCCTCTGAAAACTCTCTGATCCATCTGATTTTTTCTATAAGTAGCAGAATTTGGGGATGTGCCGTGCATATAGTTAATGGATCCTAGACCCCCTTCTTGTTAACTACGATACAATGCGATCCAGTTTAGTGCAACACTCGCTGTGTGTTGTATGCATAATTACACTGTAATACCGTAATACTAGTAGCTATCTATTACGTATATATACTGCGTTGATCGTAAGCAGCAGACTGTTAGCCTATGGATAAAAACAAAAAACTGCTGATTCCGACAGAGACTACTGCAAATTTTAAGAAGAACATGGATCATCAGCCCAGGGCCTTGTGCAAAGGGGTCGGACATCAGCAAACAACTTCGTTCAATTTAATACGACCACCCTCTGCTTTTTGTTTCCAGGAAATAAACTAAAGATGGCCCTGTCCTTCAAGGCTCACCTTCTGAACATTAGAATTTGTTGCAGGACACACAGAACTAATGAATAACGAGGAAACTCCGCAGTATAAATCATAGAAAAAAAGGGGCAAAAACTGCGGCGGCTGGGCCATGATCTCACCGAATTTCCATACCAACACTCTAACAGCAGCAGCCAGTAGCTCTCAGCGTGTGAACGCAGGGTGAAAAAGGAGTAGCTTCAGGCCTTGCACTGAGAACACTCTGCTGCTATATAGAATGAAACAAATCTGTAAAAAAGAGTGGTGGTGCAGCTAGTACCAACCAGGGCATATCACCAAACACGTACGCGGGAAAGCGATGTGTTTGGAATTTATACAGCCGAGTTTGCTTGTTCTTTATTCCCGATCTGAACTAGACAAACGTCGCTGGCTCACAAGCCTTTAACCGTGCATAAATCAAGCCTTTTTTTTGTCTTCCTTTCGCCTTTCGGAGGATCGCCCTCATGGATAGCCTCAAACAAATCCTATGACATCATCAGCTCCACATAACGTGTGTTGTGTCATTCCTTTTGCACATGTCCTTGTAGGGTTCTGTATAGTAACTGACTTTCAAGGCCATAGGACTTGATAACTTCAGAGTTCAGATCTGACTACGAAGACCACCAAGTTGAGTACACAAATTTATACGCCGTGCATGCGTAGAGCAAGTTCCCAAGTCCTCCTTCATTCCAAAATGTAGGTCATGTTGACTTTTCTAAGTTTATAATTTTTATTATGCTCCTAGACATATGTTATATTTAGATGCGCATAGGAAATATTAGAAACCAAAACGTATTTTAGAGCAGAGCGAGTAGAATCCTTTCCGTGATAACCGATAGCCGTGATGTTGAACACTCCTGCCATCTATCGCCACACAAGAAGAGAACTCGGGTGGCATGGCACACAGGTCCCCAAACGAAGCGTCCAAGAAAGCTCTCTTGTGAGGGCAGGGTCCCGTCTTCGCCGTATGTTTTTCTTTAGTTACGCCACTGCCATGAATACGTGTTCCGAGTTTCGGGCATGGCATCCGCCGTGGCCAATCAGGCCAATCTCACCAGTCAAATTCTTGTTGCATCGATCGATCGCCACCCCCGTCTCCTTCCGATCCCCTTTCACCAACGCGCTTCCCTCCCCCTGTTTCCTCCCGTTATAAAAGGGGCAGCTCCGTGCGCCACACTCCCTCACCACCTCACCACTTGCCTCTTCCCCGAGCAACGACGACGCATTCCTGCCTCCAGTTCTGCAGCACCGTACAGTCAAGTTCTTGGCCTAACAAAGTTAGCTCGAGAGAGGAAGTTTCCTTCGGCGAGCTAGGAAGTGCGAGAGAGATGGAGATGAGCGGCGGCGGCGGCCGAGTGGTGGTGGAGCTGAGCCAAATCAAGGACCTGGTGAGGCAGCTGGAGGGGCACCTGGGAGGCTCGCAGACGCAGGAGCATTGCAGGCTCCTGGCCTCGCAGATCTCCTCCCTCACCGAGCACTCCATCAGCCTGATCACCTCCTATTGCAGCCTCGACGGCGGCTGGAAGCGGCCGGCGGCAGATGCGGCGGCGCCAAGCCCGCTCAGCGACGCCTCCGACGCGCCCTTCAAGGCCACCAAGAAGAGGTGAGCAAGCTGATGAACCATATGCGACCTTTTTTTTTGAGAAATCTCTTTATTAGCTTGTTTGCTAAGTTGTCGAGTGGTTTATCTGCAGGAAGATGACGGAGAAGTTGAAGGAGAGGGTGAGCTCGGCCGCAGGCAGCGACGTCCCGGCCGACGACGGCCACAGCTGGAGGAAGTACGGCCAGAAGGAGATCCTTGGAGCCAAGCACCCAAGGTTGGTGTTTTTTTTCCTTATCTTTTCAGAAGCCAATCTGCACGTGTGAATTTTTCCGCAAGTGGAATCGAAATCATTGGCTTCTACTTTTCTCTCTCTCTCGCTCTCCCCTTTTTTGGGGGTTTGGATGTTGTGGATTGTCCTCTGGGTGAAAGTTTCAGCCTCTGCTCTGTTCCCAAATGCTTGGCCTCCACTTGTCCCATGGGAACACTGACAGTGATGCTGTTTGTGCTAATTTTGTTCTGGTGAATTCACAGGCAAAATCTCTTAGTTTTTTTCCCCTGACATGATTTACAACTAAAGCTTCAGTACAAGCAATCTCATGGCCTGACCTGAATCTTGCAAACTCTGCAGGGGCTACTACCGCTGCACGCACCGCCACTCCCAGGGATGCGCGGCGACGAAGCAGGTGCAGCGCGCTGACGAGGACCCGGCGCTCTTCGACGTCTTCTACATCGGCACGCACACCTGCGTCCAGAGCGGGGGGGCGGCGGCGGCGGCAGGCCAGGCCGCCGCGGCCGCGCAGGCGCCGGAGCACAACCCGGGCGTCCACACCCTGCTGCAGAGCCTGAGCTCCAGCCTGACGGTGAAGACCGAGGGGCTGATCGCGGCGCCGGATCAGGAGGCGCCGCAGGGCTGGGCCGCCACCGCGCCCTTCTGCCTCTCCTCGACGGCGGCGAGCGGGTGGTGCCCGGCGCCGGAGCGCAGCCCGTTCTGCGCGCCGTCGACGTCCGAGAACTGGGGCGCGGCGCCGGCGACCTCGGACTCCAACCAGCACGCCTCCTGCTCCTTCCCGCCCTTCGAGCTCATCGCCGGCGACGTGCAGTTCGAGTTCAGCGAAGTGATGTCCGCGCTCGTCGACGTCCCCAGCGAGTTCCACGACGACTTCGACGTCGCGAGCTTCTTCTCGTGATCCGCGGGCAGGAGGAAAGATTCTTTGTTCTTACCAGACCAGACGCACCTGATGACCACCCCCTCTGTGATGCTCTGGCGTTCGGTCAGGGGCAGGGGAGGGAAGAATACAAAGCTCTTCCTTGGTCACTGCCATCCTAAACCTTACAATTAGGATATTTGAGGATAGTGAATGAACGCCCTCCTCTGTTTTTTTTTCTTAGCTAAGGGTTTTGTAAAGTAGACGATTTCGTAACGGAGATGTTAGTTAACTCGACAGGCATGTGAAAGTTTCTCGTGAATTTAAGCATTGTCGTGTCCAACGTATTAACAGTGCAAACAAAGTTTGGGTGCTATTTAATCTGATAAAGCCATAAACGTTTGATCACGCATACTTGTAAGAAAGTCTCCTTTCTAAGCACAAAACGTAACGGCAGCACTCTCAAGTCTCAAGACTCTCTGGACCTTGCGTATTTTTTTTTAGAAAAAGGAATTATTTCCGACCTCTGCAATCGCATGTACTTGCTACTGCAAACGATACAATCACATACTTGCCATTAATTATTTTAGTGAGCATGCATGCTATATTATCAAGATGGAAAAACCAGACAACCCTGCATCCATTTGACCCTCCCACAGCCTGGAGCCATAAAGATGTGCCATGGCCGCCCTCCAGTTGGTCCCAGTGCAGAGCAGTATCCTGCCAGTCACCTACGGGAGGCCCGATACCTATGCAAAAAGAGGAAGTACAGGAGGCAAAATCAGTGGGGTTTTGCTGTTCCAAAAAGAAAAATAGTGGGGTTTACCAACACATCCTTTGTGTACACGCGGCGAAATTAGTTCAGACTCCTTTTGGTCGAAAAGTTCACCTTTAATCTCGAAAGGGAAACAAAGCATCATCCTTTTCACCATCTCAATAATCTGCTCATCAAAGCTTTCATAATCTGCTCATCTTTATTTTCCCGAGCACGGTTTTCTTTCGTATATGCTCTGCCGCTGTCAAGCCTTAAACCAGACATTCCGCGGCGCTTCGAACTGACTAATAATGCCATGACTGGAACTAAGTTCAAAATTTCAAACTTTGCGTCGCCGCCAGGTTGCAGTCTGTGGCTACGCGACAATCGCGTCCAACGAAAATTCACGAGGCTTTCCAGGAAATTTGCATGGGTCGGCAGGCAGGCAGGGGGGATTGGATGGCAAGCACGAATGCACCACCGGTCTCTCTCTGTTCTCTTCCTTCCCTTGCAGATCCCGCGAGATGGGCTAGCTAGCTGTGGCGTCATGCTCCAGGACTTTGCAGACGCCATGCTAGCGCAAGCATATGCAGGCTCACGACCTGGAAGCCAAGCCACGGCAAAAGTTTTCAGCGATAGGCAAGAGCAGGATTTATCTATAAATAATACAGGGAAGGAATTGAAAGTACATAGGTTTGTGATACATAACAAATTATCTTATGTTTGGAGTGAACGAGAAATTAATTTATCTTATGTTTTCAATTGATTATCAGTTTAGTTTTAGGTTGCCTTTGGTTGCCTGTACAAGCTGTTGTCCAGACTTATATAGAATGCAACCCTGTTTTGATTGGATGCCTGCATAAGTTTTTAGCCTGGCCCTGGCAATGCAAAAAGGGTATGCAAGTCTAATACAAATAAGTTCCGTTCCCCGCTATGTAAGCTGCACAAGATAAAAAAAAGATATACTTGGCTATCTTAAACCACCCAACTAAACATAAGCACCTGACATTGATTTAGCCCGGTTAAGATTGGTCTGGGTTACAGCTAGCCTGGTCATGAACTAGTGCAACCAACCAATCACAACCAGTTTGTGAAGAAGTTTTCTCACTATAAAAAATAATTTGTAGCAACGTTCTGCTTTTTTTAGAGGCAAGTCAAAATATAACTCGTTTCTACAAAAGAAGCGGGGGTACTATAGCAGCTGACCCGCCCCTGAAATTCCATTTTCAGGGGCGGGTGAAGGCGCCACCCAACTCTAAAGATGGAATTTTCAGGGGCGGGTGGCACCATCACCCGCCTCTGAAAAATGGACCCCGCCATTTTTCAGGGGGGTGATGGCGCCACCCGTCTCTAAAAATGTATCTTTAGGGGCGGATAATATCGTCACCCACATCTGAAAATGCCTATAAAAATCTGGATGCCACCATTCTTCCTCCTCCCGACAGCACATTATTTGCTTGGGGCGGTGCTGGCAGAAAATAAAAAAGGCAAAAGGAGAGGGAAGGTTTTAAACTTGATTTCCTTCAAGTTGGGGGCTCTAGGAGATAAGTTGATGCTAATTCCGTATATTTTCTAATCCTTTTGGATTTTTTTAAGGCTCAAATGGAGCTCTCTTACCTTTTAGCTAGATCTAGATACGTAGTGTAGATTTATCATTTAGGGCCCCATTTACGTCAAACTTTTAGATGAATTTAGAGTATTTTAGTAGGAGAACAAGATTGTATAATCATTTGAGTTCAATCTTTCTGGTTTAGCCTCATTCGTAAGTAAACAAATTCAAAGATCTATATTCTATATAGGAGAGAGAAGAAGCTTTATTTTTTTCTATATTTACACACATGCATGATAGCTTTTTTAAATAAAATTTAGTATTTCAATTTAGTACTATAATGATGCACTGTAATTAGATATATATGCTTTATTACTTTACCTTTTAAATTTGTATGTGCAATTATTTATATTCATGAAACATATTCCATATCGATCACTATGATATTCAATCACACACTAGCTTGATAGGTCAAAATTGGCGGGAAATAAAATTTTAAAAGGTAGCAGAAAATAGATCTAGAAAATTTAAATTCAAATCAGTGAAATTTCAGGCAGAAAATCAATTTCCAGAGGCGGGTCATGCCCTAACCCGCTCCTAGAAATCAATTTCAGAAGCGGATCATACCCTAACCCGTCCCTAAAAACACTATTTCAGAGTCAGGGCATGATCTGCCCCTGCAAACAGCTATTCTTAGCTGCGAGAAACAGATGTGGGTACCACGACCGTCCCTACAAATACTATTTTATCGGTCCCTAAAAATCTTTTCTGTAGCAGTATCTTCATGCACTGGTGGTGTGCGGAGTGTTGTGTTGTGTTCGGAGCAAGAGTCGCATCCGAAATTGAGCGCGCAAGCCTGCTAGATTTGTCTAGCAGGGGAGCTGAAAACTGGACGGCTCGACCCATTCAACAGTAAGTCAGTAACAGCTAACACGATAGGAATGTTTCGTCTTGTGACGGAAAGAAGCATGCACTGTGGATCTACCCGTACCACGCATGCAAGGACTGTTCAATTCGTATTATTTGGATATTGGACACCGGCAGGACAATTGCAGATAAAGACAAGCATCGGGCTCATGCCCGTCAAGTAACTCTTCCGAATTATTGGATTCGGCCCCATAATAATTAAATGCTTGACCGAATTAAATGGACAAGTAACAAGTGCAGTTCATGTCATTTTGAAGCAAGATGACAGCAGAGAGAGTTTTTTTTTCCGGCACTTCTCTGGATATGATGATATCTTGGAGCTAGCTTCAATAGCTGGCTTACTCTTGGATTCAAGGACAAACGAAGTTATCGATATTTATAGGTATAGAATTGTAGAATATATATATATATATAATTGTCTAATTTTATCAGAACATCAAATCAGATATTTATATATGGTTATTTTCCTCTGCGATTTCTTTGCAGTAAGTATGTGGACATTTATAAAAAAAATTTATGAATGTGTACGTTTGCAGTTGTTTCTGGTGGTAACATACTTGTATCATATTTCAGTTAGAGGTTATCGCATTGCATTACTCAAACATTATTTTGCTAGGCATTCTTGTGGAACTTAATTGGTCCACCTTTTTGAAAGAACCTTCTGCAATTCATAATTAGTGGAAAACACCTAATCCAGTTATGAGGTAAACAGAGCTGGAAAATATTACAATGTCGCAATTATAATGAAACAAAACTATCAAACAAAATCTTTGTGGTGTCAAAACAAGTAAAGCAAATAAGTTGGAGTCCGACATAAAGCATCGTTGCCAAGAGCATCTCAATAGCGAGACAATAACTTCTACTTCCTAATTCCTACGGCAGTATTTTGTTAGGCATTCTTCTGGAAATTTGCCCACTTTTCTTGAAGAAGCTTGAAAAGGTGCAGGGTATTCCTGAATGCACTATTAGAGAGGAAATGCTACTATAATCTAATATACGAGGGAAAACCGGATCCGAACCTTACAATTTCTCAATTAGTACGTGAACTAAAAGTCGGCGGAACCCCCCATGAGCGAGTAAACAGGAGCCTAATAGTAACGTGCATCATTATGTCACTCACTGTTGTTGATAGTGTCTCAATAGAAAATTAGAAGCTTCAACTTCCTACGGCGTACCTTCCATGATATTTAGTGGACCATATGCATTCCATGTTCTCGCAGCTAGAGCGAGCAATCTATGATATGATTGCACATGTCTTTATTCGGATTTTTATGCTCTTTAGAGCGATCCTGTGTCTATGAACAGCGTTCATGTTGCCATATCATCAAATACCAACCTATAATATCTTGATGTGGATTCCTATTAAACTCACTCTATTTTCTCCACCTATCATATTTGTTCTCTTATTACGAAGATACCATCTCACTTTCAATACACAACTGGTAGTGTCTAGCGTATTGGTTTACGTATTGATACTGGATCTTGTATGAGACCCAGTTTCTTCCTGTCTCCACTCTCTCTCACTTATTACGTTACCACATAAGCGAAAAGTTCTATATATGACGGTATAGTTAATGCTATGAAAACTATCCTACATGGAGGGTTGGGGATGCCCTTAGAATCGTACTACTATCAATTTTCCATTTGTAACATCCACGTTTATATATTTTGAGTGCAACCGCTGACCGATTTAATAAGAGGACCGGCTTGATATAATGGCTCTGCTGTTGCAGCTGCTGCTGCGCGTACCACCACAGCACCGCGGCCGCCGCGGCCGGAGATTTCCACGGTTTAAGGGGTGCTTGGATTAAAGCGATTAATTTTAGTGCGTGTCACACTAGATGTTTGGATACCAATTGGGAGGACTAAACCTAACTACAAAACTAATTACATAAATGGAGACTAATTCACGAGATAAATCTATTAAGCCTAATTAATACATCATTAGTACATATTTATTATAGTACAACATTATCAAATTATGGACTAATTAGATTTAATAGATTCGTCCTGTGAAGTAAGCTCCATTTATTACAGTGATTTATTTTTAGTCCCTGTAACCAAAACATGGCCTAAGCAAGAGTCGATAGAGTAGGGCAGCTAGCTAGCCCTATCCGAGCAGTGGATAATGCAATGCAAAACCTGGGGCCGCCCCGGTCGGCTTCCTCCGGAAAAGAAAACCCAGCGTTGTCCGTCCATCATTGTGTACCCCTACAGCCACTAGTGCCACTCGTTGCCGACGGAGGCCGATGTGTTGCCATCAAGTTGCTCCGTCAGGCCACTTGCTTGATGGCACGGCACCGTAGTTACTTTCTGATGACACATGACAGACAGCAGGGTGGATCGAGCCGGCGTCCTTGTGTTGAAGAATGAGCTGTGGGAGCCGGCCGGGACTACTACTGGATCTTGGGTGCATGAACCTGGTGTATTGGGATCGAGCTAGTGGTGTGTGCAAGTGGCTCACAGAAACCGATGCGAGCTCGCCGGATCTCTTGCCACTTGGAGATAACATAAATTGGGTCGTCCTGCCTGTCCTGCTCATCGTACAAAGACAACTCTAGTAAAAAAAAAATTTACACACTAGCTACTTTGAACGAGGTATACGTTGTCATGTTGTTGTTCAGTGAAGTAGTAATAAACTTAATATAAGTATATGTTTATTTCTTTCAGGAAGCCTAGCAGGTGAATGCAGTAGCGTTAGTTTGTAGCTAGTCATCATCACATCAGGTTTGCCTTTAGCAATGCAGTAGCATAAAACGACAAAAGTGTAGGGAAGGAAATTATTCCTTCACTGGTAAGGAAGACGCGTTTCCGTGTTGGAAGAATAGCTGATGATCCCATTGTCTGTTTGCTTTGGTAGGATGTCACAGTGTCCGCTTCCATCGCAGATTCATCAAGAAAAAAAAATTAATTGGTAAAACCTAAGGATCTAGCTATATATACATATTCTATATATTCTAACCACTATTTTTTTTGTTAAAGAGTTAGGTTCATTTAGTTACCGCATAAATTAAATATTCTATACCTTTATGCTTTTAGTTTGTTCTGGAACTGCAGTTCAAACTCAACTGTGACATGCCCAAAGTTAATTTCTTCTGTGTGGATTGCACATCTCTGTGCTGGCTTTGGACTGTTGAACTCATATTGGATCACTAGCAATTAAAACTCCAAAGATCACTGCACTACTGTCTAAACTTGATCTCATTAAGTATAAACGTAATCATACAATCTCTTACTTTCTCCACCATATCTGATACAAATAGGCACAAAATTTAGCTAGAGACAGAACTAAAGTGTGGCCACATACGGAGCACAGGTGGAGCATATATTTCAACAAGACGTGTTCAAGTAATCAGCTCGCCTTGCAGCGAGCAAAAGAAAATGGGAGAGTAGAATTGTATGTTGTCCGTTTGTTCGAAGGCTATACTCCACCAGTCCTTCAAAACTAGCTGTGCTCGCCATCATGGTGGGGGCCACATAAATAAGTTGAACCCTAATCTTTTTTTAAATATATATGACGACGACGTCTCTGTTGAATGAATACTTTTGCTGCACGTGCATTTATATGTGTTCGGCATAACTTAATTATTCTATATCTTATCACCTGTAGTAGTAACAATTCTCTCCTGATTTTCTGATCATTCTCAGAAGATGTGAGGGTTCAGTATTGGTATGCTGATCGTGGATTATCGTTAACTCTCGGTATTAACATATTGATTTATTTTATTTGGAGAATGTTTCTTTTATGTTTTCTTTAACACAAATTCATAATTTACTGTGATACAACTCATCAGTATGTTTTTCTCAGTGTGATGTGATGCACAGGTCAGAAAGGCAAAATATGCTCACTTCTAGTGATGGAACTTACTTTGGTGGAAATCCGAAGAAAAGGACATCTAATCCAACAGTTAGATAGGTATGGTTTTCAATTCTACCAAATCTCTGAAGATCACAGCGGTGTAAACAGGATCCAAGAAAAGTCTGAACCTAATCCTACGATATCTTAAGTTTACATCATGCACACCACCAAAAAGGCACAAAATCAGATCGGACAACCAAAGCATGGCCAGAAAGGGTCTAAAAAAACATAACCACAGAAGATACCTATGCTCACTCTCTCTCTCTCTCTCTCTCTCTCTAACGTCAGGCGTCCTCGCGCAATCCGCTGAAGTCATTACCCGCTCCCTGCCTCCACGCGTATAGTGGTCCCAGTACCAGTCAGCTTCCACGTTGCTTCGCCAATGGGGAGCACGAGAGCTCTGACTTCACCACTCCTTGATCCCATCACTAGTTTTATCCCTCGAGAAACGGCTTCTGTAGCGCTGCACTATGGATAAGATGTTGTATTAAAAGCACGATGCTAATTCTGCAAGAAAAGTATCCGAGAACTCATGTTCAGAAAATGGCACTTAAATTTTAGCATTTCCTACTAATTCTGGCAGAAGCAATATTAGGCTGATCAGGCTTAATTGTTCTAAGGCAAACTAGAAAGCTCAGCAGGACAGGACTTGTTGATCATCCAATGGAGCAGGATTGTCCAAGTAGGCACTAATAATGTGCTTCCTGGCCAGGCATGCAAAGGGCAGTATTGAATCGGTCATAACGGGTATCTTTCCTTTAAAAATACTATGAAATATAATTGGTTCTAATGGAATTTGGGAGCTGTGTCTTGTCTGGCCAGGTAAACAACCCTACTTCGTGCCGTTAATTGGCTCAACCCACCAAGCTTAGGCTTCGTTTGGATGTGATTGTATTTCTTGTCAACCCTCCAAATAGACAACTACAATTTTCCTGTTTTTTTTACTAGGATAAAATGGTGTTTCTCATGAGAATCATCTCCTTCTCATACACAATTGTATCAAATGTGTCTGATTGAGTATATAGTTGTTTCCTAGGAGAGAGATGGAAAATTCGGAACGTGCCAAGCAGGTAAATATATGCAATAATTGATTCATAGTAGATATTAGATTATATTTCGATTCCCCAAATATTTTCCTAAAAGTAGTAAAATAAGTTAGGCGTATGTTAATTGGGAATTTAATTAACTTCATTTATTTTCTTATAAATTATGAATTTTGACTAGTGGTCATAAATTATTTACTAACTAATTGCCTTTTCTTACTATGGTCGTCTATGGAGAGTAGGAAACTAGCTGCACTACCAGGAGAGTATTACATTGCCCGATCAGAATATCTAGCTCCAAGTTTGGCGAAAAACTTTACATGGGTAAAAGTAGCTACTAGTAGCTGTTAGTATTGCTTTCATATGCAGCATGTAGCCAAGTATCTAATGATTCTGACAACCAGGGCAAGGTTTGAGATCAATGTTGAAACGATTTAAGGGGCAGTCGTCTACCGTTTGTTTTCAAGAAATTAAAGACGCTGTCCTTTGTGGGCTCAACTTCAGAACATTTGTGTTTGTTGCAGAGTACACATGAAGAGAAACTTTGCAGTGTAAATCAAAGCTGAAACCGGCAAAAACAAAAACTGCGGCTCTAGCTCATGATTCTAGAAACCTGTATTGAACGCGGCTTGCTTCCTCTCTTAAATGATATAGCAGCGCTCCTGCTGATTTCTTAAAAAAAAATCATGATTCTAGTGATATTTCGTACTACTTGCAGCCATTACTTTTCAGTGTGAAACAGAATGAAAAGAGAGGAGCATATATAATAAGGTCCTTCACTAGAAATAGAAGATGAACGAACCAGAGGTGAAAACGTGGAGCAGCGAGTACAGAACAAAGCACATCTATCACCAAACACGTAGATGCAGGATTAAAGCGATGTGTTAGGAATTTTATACTAGTATAAAGTTTTCAATTCATTCATAATGTGAACAAGACAGCATAACTACTTGTTCGCACCAAAATTTGATAATTTTATAGCTAACAGAGTATATAGAAATAAGCCGATAATCAAGTTTTATTAGCAAGGACTCTGCAAAAGAGGAATTGAAGTCCGTGTATCTTAATATTTCCTTTCAGTTTAGAAGTTTCTTTCAGTTTAGAACTTTCTTGTTAGGCAGGTTTGGTACGGACTCAACCATGAGTCATTAGTCCATAGTATAAATATGTATCCCTGGTCATTGTAAAGCCATCTCTCAATCAATACATCAACTTTATTTTCTTCTTAGCTTAACGCCAACCTCTGGGAGTAGGAGTAATATACTTAACGCCAACCTCTAGGAGTAGGAGAAATATAGCTACCTGATGTCTTCTTCGGTGAACAGGGCTGCATCGTCTTGACCTTCGGTTCGCTTGCAAGCATCGCCATCCTCATGTACTCTAGGCTTTGATTACCGGCGCATCGCTGTAATTTCATCCAGTCTATCTAGTTATCGATTTTACCTCATCTGGTAAGGCTGCATCAATTTGATCTCTTGCTAGATTAGGTAGATTTAGTAGAATCACAATTATCTTGTCTCGATTAAGATCTATCGACTTATATTTTTTGAATTTATAGTTTAGTTGTCGGTGAAAGATGGATATATTTAAGCTTTTATTGTACTTTACTAAATCCACAACTCATAGCTTTTAATTTATCATCCTGCTATCAATGTTGTCTCAATTTGATCTGATTGATAGTGCGATAGATTAATTGCTATTAGCTTGTTGGTTTTCTTTGCGATAAGTTAACTATAATTGCTTAATCATCATTGGCCCACTGGCTGATTGCCTGTGCTTCATGGTCATCCTCTATGTTGATTCGGCTCATGTAGCCGGTGACCTGTACATGCTCATCAAGATGTTGAAATCGGCCTCTTATTTATCATATTTTATTTTGCTGCACTGCCACTGCTACCAGCACAACGATCACATCGGCCCGATCACCTCGGACTTGAAAGAAATTATTTTTAACTTGTCAGTTGTAGAATTAAACTAACTGACATGCTACAAACCTCAAGATTCAGAACCTGCTCTGGAGCTAATCAGATTTCCCAGACCAGACGGCACATGGGTAAAAGTAGCTACTAGCCAGTAGCTTCGTATGCTTTAACCAAGTGTGTGTGTGTATATATATGCGTCAAAGTTTTTGTCGTGGAATTTTATATTCAAAGCAACATCTACATCAAACTAACGGGTGAAATTACAAGTACAACAATTCAATTATTCATCTGTTTACAAGTGTTTATGTCTCATTCTAAATCAATATCATGTTTGCTCATATTAGAATTCAGCTTTTTCGAGAAAAAAAAAAAGAAATGTTTGGAGCAAGAGTCACATTCAAAAATTAACTCGATTTGAGTGGTACTACATCTGACCAACCTGAAAGCTGAAAAATAGACCGATCCAAGAGCAAATATGCCTAACTTGATAGCGATGTTTCATTTTGTGATGAAAAGAACCCGTGTGGATCATTCCCTGACACGGGTGCGTTTCCTGTTTAATTAGGGCCTTGTTTAGATGCACTCAAAATTCCAACTTTTTACACTCTCTCTCCATCACATCAATTTTGGGATACATGCATGGAGCAGTAAATGTATGTAAAAAAAATAACTAATTGCATAGTTTAATTGTACATCACGAGACGAATCTTTTAAGCCTAGTTAGTCCATAATTAGATAAAATTTATTAAATACAAACGAAAGCGCTACAGTACCGAATGTTATAAAGTTTTGCAATCTAAACGGGCCCTAGGTTCTTTATATCACTGGACTGCTAATTCCACAACCACTATTGCCGAGAAAGACACGAATTGGTCTTATGCCCATCAAACAAGTTGTATAAATGATTTGGTTACTAGGTCAGATATATTGACCAAATTAAACAGGCAATGCAAATATAGTGACTGTCAAGTAGTAACAAGTAAGACCCCAATGCAAATCATAGGACATATTCCCCTTCTGGTTAAAATTGTAAGTCGTTTTAACTTTGATCTAAGTCAAACTTCACTAATCTTAATCAAATTTACAGGAATAGTACACAATTATGAAATATTCTAGAAATTAAAGTTGGTTTCACTACAGCAGCTAATGAGCAATAATTCCAAGCATATGTACGCGCCAATGTTCAGTGTAGCACTTGACCGTCAACGAGAATCCCAGCTTCTGGATCATATGATCTGTGGTTCTAGTGTCTTACATAGGGCTCACGCCAAATGTTTGAGCCTAAACTGGGTCGGAACCCAACGGTACCGTACGGCGGATGATCCTCAGCGTGTGGTGGACTGGTGGTGGATACAGCCAGGCGTATGTATTAGTAGCAGCGCATCCAGCAGCTACAAATCAATAAAGAGCACACACACACAGGCAGACAGCGACAGTGAAACTGCTGGCCAACCGTACGTTGTCGTCCCAAACATGAGGTCGTGAGGTTCAGTAGTTACTAAATTAGGTTGCCTCTCTTTTTCTTTTGAAATAAAGTAGGTAGTAGGCTACCTCGCGGCGTAGCAATACAGTAGTATTCAGCAGGAGCGAACAGAGTCCCGAATCCCAGGCTGCTGATCACGTTGTGTAGCTTTCTTCCTTCAGTAGTTCCTTTTCTTTCCCCCAACCCAGCAGCCGCGCCCAACAAATATCTATCCACAAAGCTTACACGTCCCCCGTTTAGATTCAAGTGCTGGTAAATAAAAGTGCTAAACTTTAGCACTATCTAAACGAGAGTGCTAATATAGTAAGCTAAATTTTAGATAAAATTTAAAAAATTTAGTATATACATAAATACTAATATATGCTAATATATGCTAAAGTTTATCGCCCAACCTTCTCGCTCTCCGAGCGTTACCTATAGGATCGGTCCCTGGACACGCAACACGCGCGTCGGCACCGAGAAATGAAGCGCGACCAGCAACAGCTCGCGACACGCACGGTTTGGAGATGCGTCTAACCCGCCACAGCGTGCCTAACTTGTGGCGCTCAAAACGGCCGCCACACCTGTGGCGGAAAAAGTGTGGCGCGCCGTGGCGGGTTAGGCGGCACTCCAAACAGCTAGTTTGCTGCTAGCAGTAGTAGTGTGCGTGGGAGCCACCCGTCGCCGTCGCCCGACGCCACCGCGTTGCAAAAGGCGCGCGGAGGACATCATCCCTTGGGGTAGCTAGCTATAGTAGCCTAGGGCGCGGCGCGCACGTCAATGGCCGCGGCAGCCCACGCGGGCGCCCCGCGTCCTCCGCGGCCGGCCGGCCGGCGGTCGCGCCCTCCGCCAGACAGGCCGGGAAGAAAATTCCGCGACGGTGCACCCCCCCCCTTCCGCGACGGTGCGTGCGTGCACCCGTACGACGCCGTAGGCCACGCCCCCCCCCCCCCCCCCGGCCCCCCCCCCTCCCCCCCGCGGCGTCCGCGACGGTACGTGCGTGCACCCGTACCCGGCGGTTTGCAAGACCTAGCTAGTAACCAGGCTCCCTGCTGGCTGCTGGAAAAAGCTCAGTGCTCGTCCATCACTACGCGTACTGCGAGCAGCTAGCCCTAGTTATTAGCAAAGTTCCAATGGGTGGCGACCAAGCAAGCTGCCGCGTCGTGCCGCCAGCCGGCCAGTTGGCTTTTTTATTTGAGATATACGATCGATCGATGCGACAGCAGGGTGTTTGGCATCGCAGGAGTCGTAGTTCACTTCACTTGTAGGTGCGCCGGCCATGTGAAAAACGAGCTCTCTGCTGTGTGGTCCGGGATCCCGGGCTTTGGACGTACGAGTGGTGTGATGTACGGCCTGGTTGATCATTGATTGAGATGTGTAAATATAAAATGGCAAAGGATGTGGAGGAGCCGCCGGAGCTAGATTTACTAGCTCCCCTCGGCCGAACGTCTCCTTTCAGCGGGATTTCGAAGGCTTCTCCAGCTTCTTTGCTTCAATCTGTTCCTTTGCTTCAATCTGTTTGGTAAGGCTCCAGCTCTAACAGAAGTCGACAGGGAAGCTGGAGCTGGAGCCCTCCCAAAGGGTCATAATATGAGCTAGGTGTAATGTCTGCATCAATATAATTTATATATGTACAAAATATATTTTTATAAAATAACACTAAAGTGCACACCATGTGAGGAGGGACGACAAAGTTAGACTTCGGTGGTTGGATCACTGGCCGGCGCAAGTGATGAACTTGTAATGACCAATTAAGTAAAACAACACTTCATGCATGTACACGTATGTTTTCCTTTTTGTTGCGCAAGCTGTCACACTAGCTAGAGCTTGCTGTGCTTGGGGAGAGTTTGATTGTCAACGGTTCTACAGGTTGAATTTTATGGTCGAGACCGACGACAGTGCGTGAATACGATACATAGCATGTTCAACAGATTACTCATAACTCATCTCCAATATTTTCGTTCTCTTCCCCACCAATAATATTTTTTGCGTTTTCACTGGACAGCACCGCAGCAGATTACCAAAACAACTAATCCCCGCCTCTGTTCTTTCTCTAGGTGGCCGCCCCTCCACCTCTCTCCCTCCCATGCCGCCGCCCATCGCCGACCTTCCTCCCGCAGATCCCTTCACATTGAGGTTCGTGCGCACCATGGAAAGGTCGTCATCGCCGTGTGCGGACTCCGCCTCGCCGAGCCCCTCGCGGAGGGGTAACGCAGCCTGCTTCGCGCGCGCTGTGTGGCTGCTCGTTGTGAGGGTCCTGTGCGTTGCAGCCCTGGTCGAGAAGCTATCCGCATGGTCCGTTCCGGGGCTGCCGCTGTCGAAGCAGAGACCTGGTCCGCCGAGCGTCCCGCGTATGGGCCCAGGGACGTGATTGAAGAAAGAATCAACTCAAAACAAGAAATCGAGCTCCTCTGTGCATGCAAGATTCTCAACCTCTGTGCCTTGAATTGAGCCTACCTTAACCATATCATCTTTGCATATAATTGTAGTTATATATAAAATAACCAAGCTTACGTGTAGCCACGAAAAGTACTCCTTTAACTGGGACGAACGAACGAAACGAAAGACGCGTTGATGTAACACACAAGCGCACCTTTCAGCGTCGGAAAAATAATAGAGTTGATCCCATGTCCCGTTGTTTGTGATCTTTTTCTGGTTTTGTTTCGGTAGTGGCTCCACCCACCCAAATTTAAAAGCCGTGTCCTTGTCTTCTTCTTCACAGCCGTGGCGCGGCATATGCCCGTTTAACTTTAATTCTGTTCTAAGCTATGCAATAATGCAAACGCCTTTGTGGGGGCCGAAATTTTACTGTACATTGGCGCATGTGCTTTTTAATCTATGCCGAGCTTATCCGGAGTCTGTACCTTGGCTTTGTCACTCAGCTAGCTAGCTGCCGTACATGTCTCAAGATCTTCTGCTTCTCATCAAGCTGTGGAATAATTAATTGGAGTAGTGTCTATATATTCTTTCTTACTAGGGGATAGTGTATATACATATACACGGTAATACTATTCTACATCTTAAGTGTAGCGTTTATTCCACACCCAGTAGTCAAATTACTGATAGAACTGATCAGAAATTACTGAACCATATTGTCAAATTACTGAATCACGTTCAGTAAAATGATGTTCAGTAATCGCGCGTGGTAGTTATTATTTCAGTAATTAGTTGGGTGTAGCTACATCTAAGATGTAGAATAGTATATGGGTATATAAACCAATTCAACTATTCTTGTTAGATAACTACTTCATTTACCACTTAAAATTAATTTGATACATACTGATTCTTCAATGTTTTATTTTGTTGGACACGAACCATAATCTGACTTGAAACTTGAAAGCATGACATGAGAGACTGTTTTGAGACGTATTAGTGCACTAGCTCCGAGCGCTACAACTTTGTTGGAAATCCGTAGAAAAGAACATCAAACATCCGTATATCACTACTACAAATTGATCATTGCAAACGACTTATCACCACCGGTTTAAATCAAACCGGCGGTGATAGTGGTGGTTATCACCGCCGGATCGTTATGCAACCCGTTACGACCGGACGGTGATAGACCCGGTTCGTATTACGATGAAGGTGATGCTCGTTGAATCTATTCCCATTATTTTCCTCTCCCCCTAGTAGTGTTTCCCTTCCAATTATCCTCCTCTGCCCTTCTCTCTCCCCTGCGCCCCTCATCTCCTCCGTGTTCTCCCCGTCCTTATCCCCTCGCCTGTGCCCCTCCCAGTCTGGCGATTCTCCCCTCCCCACCCTGGCGCTGCTCCCCTCCTCCCCGGCGCCCCTCCTCTCTCCTTCCCCGCCGCTGCTCCCCTCCCCGCCGCTGCTCCCAGTCCCCTCCCCTTCCCCCAGCTGCTCCCTTCACTGGGCGCTCCTCCCCTGCGCGCGGCAGCGTGAGGGTCTGCGACGTGCGGCGCTTAGAGCGGCGGCATGCCGTGCGGGGAGAAGCGGCGCGAGGGGGTGGCGGCCGCAGCGCGAGGGGCTGCGGGGTCTCGGCGCGAGGGGCGGTGGTGAGATGTGCGAGGGCGCGAGGGAAGGTGGGGCGCACGGGGCGGCAGTGCGCCGGATGCGGCGAGCCGTGCGAGGAGAGGTGTGAGGCCGCGCGAGGAGCCGGGACGCCGCTGGACAAGGGGCCGCGCGAGGAGTCGCGACGCCGCTGCGCGAGGGGCCGCGAGGCCGCTGCGTGAGGAGAGGCGCGAGGCGGCGAGCGAGGGGCCGCTGCGTGAGGAGAGGCGACACGGCGGCGAGCGGCGCGAGGGGAGAGGCAGGGAGAGGCACCGCGGCGGTAGGGGGCCGGCAGCAAGCTGCGTCGTGTTTTTTTTTTTTTTACTGCCGACCTAATCCAACGGGGACTTAAACCGGTGGTGATGGGTTTTAGAACCAGCGGTAATGACCCAATTTGTAGCCGTAGTAGTACATGTAATATAAGCACATGTACAAGTTCTCGTTCCTGCCAGAGCTCCTCCGAAAAATACTAAGACGGCTACAGTCAGGGCATGGTCTAATTAGGTATGAACCTATAATCATATGATGTCTCATCAGTTGCCATCAGGCGCGGCACCACAAATAGGCACAAATTAAAGTTGGAGAACCAAATCATGGCCACACAGAAGAAGATAACGATCCTCACCGCACCATAGCACATCCACAGGTGCGCACTGTAGTTTCCATCATCATCATCATCAGGTCTTCTTTGGTGGAGCTTCACCTTGCTCGAAGCTCCACCACTCTAGCATGCAGGAGCCGGAGCTAAATTATGGCTCCACGGGCACTTATAGTCTTGTAAGGCCGAGGAGGAGGAGAGAGAAAAACAGTGGAACCACAGATTATGGCTCCACGGGCTCTTATAGTTTTGTAAGGGGAGGGGAAGGAGAAGGAGAAAGAATTTGGGCTCCGTTTGGTACAGCAGCACTGTAGTTTTGTAAGGAGGAGGAGGAGGAGAGAGAAAAACAGTGCAACCACAAATTATGGCTCCAGGGGCTCTTATAGTGTTGTAAGGGAGAGGCGATGGAGAAAGAAAAACAGGGCTCCGTTTGGTACAGCAGCGCTGCACGCGCGCGCTCTCTCTCGTCAGGCGTTTGTCATCCGCTGATGTCATCACCCTCCCTCCCATCAACGCGTAATGGTCCCGGTCAGCTTCCACGTTGCTTCGCCAATGGGGAACAGGAGAGCTGTGACTTCACCCCTCCTCATTCCACCACAAGTTTTATCTGCTAACTCCTCCAGAAACGGCTTCTATCAAGCTGCTGGCTCATCAGGATTCAAGAGAGATTATTTTTCAAAAAAGATTCAAGAGAGATAAGGTTTTCTGTTAAGCACGATACCGATTCCGCAAGAAAAGCGGTTATAGGAGAAGGGATGAGACAAAAAGTGGCAAGTTTAGTGCGCCAAAAAAGAAAAGAAAAGGAAAAGAGTGTGAACGACCTTTCCTTCCATGATTTTTTAATTTGAACCACCCCAAAATTGTATATTCTTTTGACAATATTACTCAAAGCTGTACGTTATATATGATAATAGAAAACATAAAAGAACACGTAAGTATCTAATTTTTAATTGATTAAGGTTGAGAACAGGGAAAGGTACATGCATGTTGCTCAGTAGAGTAACTTAAAAATATTCTATTTCGTCGCAGTGGCGATTGCAATGAATTAATTTATCATTCTGGCAGGAGCTATACTGTAGTGAGAGGCTTATTCTAAGACAACATATATAGAAAGCTCAGCAGCAGAAGAAATGCCAGAGAACACATGGTTTGAGGTAGCTACCACTAAGACACTAAATAATGAATCTTATAACTAGCATCAACGGCAACATGGCTGCGGCATTATCCTACCAAAAAAACAACAACATGTGGATACATAGGTTTGCGAGCCCAGTACCTTAAACTTAACGACAATGATATAAATTTTAGTTTGTTATTACTTCTTCAGATGGAAGTTTGTACTTTAGTCGCCCACTGGATCGATGATTGTAGTAACTATAAACAGCTATAACTAATGTGGCTCCCGTTCAAGCATACAAAGGGGCAGGTTTGAATCAGTCCTCATCTGGGGCAACTGGCCTTAAAAATGTCCGAGATTAGTCTAAGATTCTGATGACAATTTGTGAGAGTGGGTTACTGGCTATTTTTGAAGCTGTACCGAAATTAAAAGTTCTGATGCCGTGTGCTTGGGTAACCAAATTAACTTTACTTTAGAAGTTCTGACACTGCTGATTCTGATAACGTGGTGCAAGATTTAAGTCCGCCATGCATGTACATTGATCAGACCAGGGGTGTTAGGTTGTGCAAACTGTCATCATCACTCATCTGCATGGAACAAAGTACCTTTTGTTTCCCCACTACTACAGAAACCATCCTCCTCATTTGTTCCGGCCAGTTTTAGGCCCGGGACTAATGAAAGCATTAGTTTCGGGTCCCACGGTTAGGGGCCGTTCGGGATGATAGGGGATATTTGGGCCTCTAGTCCTGGTTAGAGCCACTAACTGGGATAAATAAGGGACTTTTAGTCCCGATTGGCTCCAACCGGGACTAAATTTCCTAGCCCCTTTTATCCCCTTCTTCCTCCCCTGCCCGAGCTATTTCTCCATTCGTGTTCTTCCTGTTCTTGGCTCTCGGGTGAGGGGAGGTCATGCCAATTTTCTCCACGATTTGTGAAGACTTTTGATTTCTCCATCCATCCAACAGTTAAAGGTTAGAAACTTCATCCTCTCATCTTTCATTGCTATTGTAGCTCGTTTCATGGTTTAGAAATAGATATTTTGAGGTTTTCTAGATTGGAAAAAATGTTGGAGTTTTTTCAATTTATACACCATTCGAGCATAAATTACTTAAGATTTGCATAGAGTAGAATGTTAATTTTTGGAATGGGTGTATATACATAGAGAGAGAGGAATAATATTTAGAAAAAATATGGATATGAAAATGATTATAGTAGGATTTTTTATTTTTAGAATGAGAGTATGTATAATATGACCATATGTGGATTTGAATGTGAAATATGTGAATGTGAAATTTCAAATTGAATATTTATGTGTAATTTGAAATGTCAAATTGAATAATTATTGAAAGTGAAAAAAGATGTATACTTGGTATTATACTATGAATGAATTACTTTGACACTCTAATGATGTATTTATTCAGGCTTAGATTGAAACCATCGAGAAGTAAAAAAAATCTTTATTTCGGAATATGTATGTGTCGTTAACCTTGACCATGTAGTGATGACATTGGCATTTGGGGCCAACATGATATTCACTGAGGTGAGGATGCCACCATTCGGACCAAGGCCCTATTCGTTCATCATGTCCCTATACCGCACCGTATCGCGGATATCAATGTTTGCCCGAATGACAGTATCATCACCACATGATCAAGGTTAACGACAAATACATATTCCTAAATAAAGATTTTTTTCTCGATGGTTTTTGCATATAGAACCTAAAATAAAGTTGTGAACCTTGATTGCATCCCATATAGTGTGGGACGATGAGTGTTCGCTTCAAACTGAAGAGTGTCAAAATAATTACTGTTCGCATCTAAAAATTTATTCCATTTTTTATATTTATTTGATAGTGTAGTGAGATTAGTTTTATTTTTGGAAATACTGTAGTTGAGTGCTTCACCCAACTTGATGAGTAATTAATGTTTAACCTGTAGGAATGGCTTTGCAATATGATGCATTGGAGCGCCATGCGTCCGCTCGGGCGTTGGTACACAATCATTTGAAGCGCACCGGATATTACCTTGAGTTTCGCCCTGAAGAGCGCCTTGGACTTGTTAGCGTCGTATTCGTTGTTGGATTAAAAAAGCATTTCATTGCCTCGCACTTGGAAAAGCAAATCGCAAATTGAGTGTGAATTTGATGTTGAGTTGCATTGTACGGATGAGGATCGCGAGTTGATGGCTCGACGTAAATTAAGGCGCGAAGCGTCGGGGATGGCAGAAATTGACCGTTCAGTGTCGAGAGTTGGCGTGGTGGTTCATGAGACATCAATCAATAGGTCTCGTGAGTAGTTTGTATTAGCATGTAGTTTATTCGGTATTTCAGACTTTTTAATTAATCATGTTGTGTAATGGATCATATAAAGCCTTTTAATTATTCATTTTATTGTAATTATGAGAACTTATTCATTTATTACATTTATTTTATACTTGTAACAAAATCGATATTTTAGATGTTTTAATTAATCATTTTGTGTAATTGTTCATGTTATGTAATTGTTCATGTTATGTAAAATACCATATTGTGCAATGCAGATGGACCGACAATGGATGTACAATGCTGACCGACGTTCCTAGGAGTTCATTGATGGCCTTTATTTTTTTTGGGTGTGGCTGAGGCAAATAAGCAGAATGGTTTCATGTGCTGCCCGTGCATCCATTGCCAGAACAAAAATGATTACTCCTCTTCAAGGACCCTTCACATCCATATTTTTGCTAATAGTTTCGTGTCTAATTATATTTGTTGGACCAGTCACGGAGAAAAAGAGGGTTATAATGGAGGATGATGAAGAAGAAGTTTTTGACAGCAACTTTTCTGGCCACGCTGGATTCAGTGCCTTTGATGATGATGTTGCAATGGAAAAGCCTAAAGGAGAGGCGGCAGAAGATGATCTCACATACGATCTTGGGCAGGTGCTACGCGATATGCGTGAAGATTGTGAAAGTGAGAATGAGAGGATGAAGTTCCAACAGATGTTAGTGGACCAACACAAGTTGTTGTACCCAGAATGCGCAGATGGCTTGAAGAAGCTTGGCATCACTCTGGAATTGCTACAATGGAAGGCAGCTGTGGCAGAACCGTCCAAATTAATCCGACTTAACTGCGCTAACCATCACCATAGAGGCAATCCGGGCTAACATGCACTTAAAACGGAGTAAAACAACAGTCTTTCGGGTAACATCCCGATGCAACCACTGGAATTTCGACCGAAACAATGCATACATACAACCCACACAAAGGTGAGCCCAGAGATTACAACAATCCACAAATTTTACATTCCAGAGTTCAATAGGAATTATTATTACAAACCAAGTTCGAGTTTATAAACAAGGTACTTTCAGAGTGTAATAGTGCAGCAGAAAATAAGCGAAAGTTCTAACGACGATACAAGATATCATGATAAAGTCTATATAACATCATTCAGCGTTATCATCGTTGGCTAGGGACGTATCCCACTCCACCGACCAACCAGGAGGAAGAGTACAGGTCAAGTCAAACTAGCAACCATGTCCTCAAAAATCTCACTTGAAAATAAAGCCACAAGTAAGGCTAAGTATACTAGTACTCAATAAGGCTTACCTGACTAGTGGTATGTACTTAGCCGACTCCTAGACATGCATGGCATTTGGCCGAGGGTTGTTTTTCCAAAAAGCATCTAAGAGTGAGTCCTTGCTTTTAAGTTTTAGCATCAAGTTCTAGTTGATCAGCCATTCTAGATAAGCAACTATCCAAAACACGCATGGTGAAAATAATTAATTGAGCATCCAATCAATTAATCATCATTATTATTTTTCTTCTTACTCTATGTGGTAAAAGGGTCAAGCAGTCTCAATGGACACGAGAAATGGACGATTCGAATCGAATTTCTTAACCTTACAAGGGGAAAACTAAACACGCGTCATGTGGTTACTCCCTGAGTCACACATGCAACTTTTTCCGTTTCTTTCCGGGTTGTGGATCAGGGCCACCCCCCTCAAGTACAAAGATCCACGAACCACGGAATGATGTCGGGCCATGGCTGCCCTTACATTCACCATGTGCCCATGGGAACAACGTCAAGAGGGTGAGGGTAAAGTCCACTCCCCGGTCCAATCAGGTACTTAAGCTTACCGATTACCATATTCTCGGATGTGCGCCTCCTTCGGCAGCTGAGCCTCGCCGTGCCCCTCCTCCGGCAGCTACATAGCCCACTACATTACCACCGTACAGCGCTGGCCGGCCGCAGCAGTATTGTGTGAGTGTGCCTGCGCGTGCGTTGTGTGTGTTGAGCGTGTGCGCGTTGTGTTAGGTTAGTTGTTTGAATTATTTTTGTATTTTGTATCTTAAGTTGTATGTTGGTAGATTTCTATCATGAAACTGGCTATTTTTATTTATTTAGATGTTTAATTGGTTAGTTTGTTAGTACAATTAATTAGTTAGTTTAATTTGGTTTAATTTGTTAGAAAAGTTAAATAGCACGTCAGCAAAATCATAAAGATTTAACAAAATATTCAATTTTTGTTGGTCATTATTGAAGTCTCGAATGTATATATATGGCTTGTTCTAGAACATTCAGAAATATATTTGTCAGTGTTTTTAATGAAGTTAATTAGTTTGAGTTTTTTTATAAAGTCAAGTACTTAGTATTTTTTTTATAAATTCAATTACTTAGAGTTCTTTAAAAATGTTATTATATATACATGTAGACTTGTAGTTTGTGTCATTTTTTTAGACTTGCAAGTGACTTCAGTGACAAGACATAGTTCTTGAAAATTTAATGTATATATTGCATAGTGACTTTAATAACTAGAAAAAATTCTAGAAATTTGTATATTTACTTTAATGACTAGAAAAATTTCTAGAAAATTTGTATAGTGGCTATTGTGGCTAGATTAATTTGTAGAAAATTGATAGTGATGTCAGTGACTAGATTAAATTCTTGAAAATTTCATGTATATTTACTTTAGTGTATATTTCTAGAAATTTCAGGCTAGTCCTTAGAAATTGTATAGGGCTGATCTAGTGTTATTTTACATAAATAATCCTGAAGTCTATTGTTACTTGTGCATAGGTCCTTAGAAATTGCATAGGGCTGCTTCTTAGCGTTATTTTTCATAGATAACCTTGAAGTCTATAGTTACTTATGTATAAGTCCTTAGAAATTTTATAGGGCTGATCCTTAGCGTTATTTTACATAACTAACCCTAGAGAAGTCTATTGTTAATTACGTACAAGTCCTTAGAAATTATGTAGTTACTTAGTGTTAATTATTTTACATAAATTCTTGATTTTTTTATTTGTATTCTATTACTAGTTAAGATGGAATATTCCAGCCTGATAGAGAAAAAGATGAGCTTGTCGGTGTTTTTACCGTCGGCTTACCTAGGGATACCCTAAGGTATGTGTTTATTTGGTGAGGGATCACCGGATCTGGAACTTGAAGGTGAACGCAAGGACACAAGACACAGATTTAGACAGGTTCGGGCCGCTAGAGTAGCGTAATACCCTACGTCCTGTTTGGGGGTGTTGAATATTGCGCCCTGCGCTTGGGTGTTGAGCTGCCTGAAGGCGGCTCTCTGTTGGATCTCTCCCTCTTGGTGGCTCTAATTGCTCTTCTAGTTGCTCTTCTAGTTGCTCTGTCTATCTAGGTACCCCTGCCCTCCTTTATATATCCCAGGGGGCGGGATTCCTAGTAGGATTACATGGTAGGAGTCCCAATTGGATTACAACATATGAGTCCTAATAGGATTACAGCGGAATCCTAGTAGGAATCAGACTTCTTTTAGCTCTCGGGTAGCTTTCTTGCGGTACCCAGGGGATCTATCCCTGACAAGCCCCCGAGCTCTTCGTAGCTGAGTACTGCAGGCTCTTCGAGTACTTCTGAAGCAGTCTTCGACTTCTTTCGAAGCTCCGTCTTGAAATTCCTCTTCGAGTACTCTTTTAGCTGCATCGAAGCTATGAGGTGCTCATGCCCCGAATTACTTCTTTTGTATGGGGTGCGATGAATAATCGCACTCCATATGGAGTAGCCCCCGAGCCTTAGGTTGAATTTTAGAATCAGGCTGAGGGTCAAATTAGTCTTGAGTCTTCTTTGCTTACTCTTCTAGTACTTTTAAAAAAATAAGTAGTCAATGCCACACATCCCACAGCCCTCGAGCCTTGAATCCAAATCTAAACTTTGGAAAAAGGATCCAAGAATCGTGGCTTTGGTGTTACTCTTCGCCTTCTGCACAGTGGAACTCTTCGCCTCCCACTGGTTTATTTAACCGCGTGGTGACTTAAGGTTTCTTCTGCACTCTCAGTCTTCATATGAGTCCAGCCCCCGAGCTTACGAGCCAGGAGAGCCGAAGGAGCCATGTCGAGTAGTGTGCATCGTCCAGCCCCCGAGCCTGAGAACTGGCGGAACCGTGATGGCACGCCTTGCTGCCTGAAGGGTTGTTGCCGAAGCTCGATCTAAAAAAAGACAATGCATACATTATGTAGCATAATGCAAAGATACCGAGTAGTACTCAGTAATAATGTGAAAAAAGACACCAAAATTTATTCGGTGTGAAATTTGCTGTGTCGAGCTCTTTTTTTCTTAGGCCATTTAAATCTCCCGAGTAGTCCACCCTTTACGTTCACTCGGTCCTAGTTTAGACTTCGCCCATACCATGTACGAATCGCTTAGGTCTTACGGCCTTCGCTCATATCATGTACGAGTCGCTTAGGTCTCTTGCCTTCGCTCATATCATGTACGAGTCGCTTAGGTCTCCTGCCTTCGCTCATACAGGACGGGTCGCTTAGGTCATGACTAGGAACTCGAGGTTTCACGGATTAAGACATTTGCTACTCGAGTAGATTAGCGACCGTTAAGAGGAGACAACGAGCGGAAAGTAGTCGCCATGCGACAAATAGGATGCGCTGCACGAAAAAGCAATCGACAAAGTGTAGCTCTGGAAGGTTTCATTGCCCATCGAGAGTAGTACACGGATAAGCAGTCGATGAAGTGTAGCTCTGGAGGGTTTCAATGCCCATCGAGAGACGTACACAGATAGGTAGCCGATCATGGTGTAGCCCCCGAGGGTTTCATACCCGTCGAGAGGCATACCCCAAAAGGTAGCCGATCTTGTGAAGAACAAGTCGAAAAAGGTATAAGTTACTTAGCTTGATTCGTGGACGAATGTCGACGAAGCCGTGGAGCTCGTGGATGGAGCTGCGACGGTTTGTTGATGAAGCTCGACTAGTCAGAGTCGATTCTGACTAGTTTTCAAGTCGAAACGAGTAGTTGATGTAGTCGTTGCTGTGAGGCTCGCCCTCGACTAGTTTCTAGTCGAGACGAATAGTCGTCGGCGGGCCGCTGAGCCTTCTCGCGAGGTCGAAGTAGTCGAACTTGTCGCTGCTGCATGCGGACATTGCGGCACAAGCTGAAGTTGAACCGGGTCATCGAGGTCGGCGGCCGTGGTGCATCAACGCTGCAGCGCAAGGTGAAGTCGAGCCAAGTAGTCGAGGTCGATGTAGCCGTTTGCTGAAGGATCCGAACTCGAACTCGATGAATCGATCCGCCGATGCATATGCATGAAGTAGCAATCCGCCGCCTTGAGTGGATTAATGTTGATGAAGAGGTCCTTCAAATTCTCCCAATGATCGCGACGATCGGCCCCACGGTGGGCGCCAGCTGTCGGTGTTTTTACCGTCGGCTTACCTAGGGATACCCTAAGGTAGGTGTTTATTTGGTGAGGGATCGCCGGATCTGGAACTTGAAGGTGAACGCAAGGACATAAGACACAGATTTAGACAGGTTCGGGCCGCTAGAATAGTGTAATACCCTACGTCCTGTTTGGGGGTGTTGAATATTGCGCCCTGCGCTTGGGTGTTGAGCTGCCTGAAGGCGGCTCTCTGTTGGATCTCTCCCTCTTGGTGGCTCTAATTGCTCTTCTAGTTGCTCTTCTAGTTGCTTTGCCTATCTAGGTACCCCTGCCCTCCTTTATATATCCCAGGGGGCGGGATTCCTAGTAGACAAGGTAGGAGTCCCAATTGGATTACAACATATGAGTCCTAATAGGATTACAGCGGAATCCTAGTAGGAATCAGACTTCTTTTAGCTCTCGGGTAGCTTTCTTGCAGTACCCAGGGGATCTATCCCTGATAGAGCTGACTTATGCTCTTGAGAAACTAGAACATCCGAGTCGAACACAAGGCAAAGGTGTGATTCCGTGGAAATATGGGTTCATCCAGTACATCAACTCTTACAGAAGCCGACAAAGAAGTAAGAATGAGGAGCAAGCGCGCTTGAGAAGACTCGAAGAACAGTTGTTATCTAACGATGCCAGAATGGCTAATGAAGTGAAACGACAAGTCGCCATAGCAATGAGTCAGCAGCAGCAATCACAACCGGCTTTGGTGCCTAATGTCAACGAAGCTAATGTGTCTCAGCGAAGAAGCAGCTGTGCTTCCACGGAGATCCATGTCGATAACGCATTTGAAACCCGCCAGCAGCGCTATACTGTGGATGATATCACTTAACGGACACCTTGTGCGCTGCAAAGTAAACACAAGGTCATAATCTTCACGGTTGGCTATGGTACCATTATGCCAACCCAACCAGGAGACGTCTACCATGGACAACCGATTCCTGTTGCATATGCTAAAGTAGGTGTGGAGGAGGTGTGCCAGGCTTATGTGGCACTCAAGCTCAACATTCCTGGAGGTGACGGGGAGACGACGCTAGCACAGGCCATTCATGGTTGGATCCTATTGGAGAAGCGCAACATCCTCCTCAAGCCTACTGATCAGGCATTAAGGCCAGCATCTTTGCAACCTCCTCCAAGGGCACACAGCACAAGTCCACCGTCTCTGCCACCTGCACCACAACATTCTCTTTCAAGGGCACCTACCATGAGTCCACGGTCACCTGCTTCAACTCCTGGGCAACCGGCTTCTCCTCAGTCACCTCCTCCTTCACCTTATCCGCCACCAGCAAAGAAGCAAAAGCACCCGCTGAAGAAGCAATTATCAGTTAAAGAGTCTCCGAAGAAGAAGGAGCAGACGAAGAAGAAAGCTAAGGAGCCTACTAAGCTACCGTGGGAGAAAACTTATGAGGAATGCTATGAGGAAGCTAAGAAACAGTTGACAAGCACTTCAAACCGAAGAAGCCAGATAAGAAGGTACCCATAAATCCAGCAGATTCATCCTTTTTCTTAAAAATGACCGATGCAAATAGGAGAAAATTCATTCCACCATGAGACTACGATCGCTCAATTACCAAGTCATATGAGAAGAAGAAGAAATCTGCTGGGTCGTCTGATGTTCCATAGCTCAGAGCCCAAAAGAAGCAATCAATTGAACCGTTCGTCGTGCTACCAACAGAACAACAAGGGCTAGTTGCTTTTCTAGGCAGCTCTCGTCTCTCGGCGGCTCAGGTTGCAGGGTGTGATGAAATTGAAACACACCCCGTAGTTGCTAGATGGAAATATGAGTTTCGCAAGAGTCTTGTTCCCCTGGAAGTCGTGCTTGTGCTTCTAACACAAATGCGCTGGCTACATGATTACTACATGCTCGCGTCTAGCCGTAACGACCGCATGCTGGGTGTACGGATTAAAGATGAAGATTAGTTTCATGGTAAGGATGTGATGTGGTTGTATTTTAAAGAATTATACCAACTATACCATCAAGATGCCCTCGACATCAATTTCGTCAGCACCTGGCTTCTGTAAGTGGTGTTCTTCAATTTTCATTTACATAATTAGCGAATCTTATTACGTGCCCTCAATCTATAATTTCTTGTTTCTTTTGTATCATGTAGAATGGAGATTCAAACTAGCAGGAAGAATGACTACTTTCACTTAGGCTTGTCAATCCAGTGGTTGTGAATTGCGTTACTCTAAAGGACAACCCTCAAGAAACATTTCATAACTTATACAAGTTTTTATCAATTCAGCATTACAAGCAGAATATAGTGTTTCCTTACAACTTTCACTGAGTATTTTCTACCATGTAACCCTTTTACTTTTGTATAATTGAATTTTTCTAACCCTAACAAAAAGTGGCTCTGTATAATCTTGCACAAATCACTGGATACTAATTAACATAATTCCTGACATACGCTTAGCGATTGTTATGGCCTGAAGAAAAAGCCAGAACTTTACCAAGACATTACGGACTTGTTGAAAAGGTAATTACTAATTGTGAGAATTCTTTACATGCACTTAGCGATAAATATATTTATTCTTTCACGGTCATGCGCAGGGTTCGGGAAAAGTTAAGTGAAAAAGAACCACGTAATTTCATAGGCGAACTTAGATTGAAGACAGACTTTCCGGTACATACTAGATGCTACTTTGCACATTTCATTTGTTTTATTATATATTCATATGGATACCTGATGACTTCTTTTGTCTTAAAGTATTTGAGGTAGGCACAGGGTAATAATTTATGCGTATACTATGTTTGCGAGAATATTCACACTCTTGTAGGTCCTTACAAGACATATACTTGTTGGGAAGCGAAAGTAAGTAATAAACAACATTTTGCAATATTTCAACTAATTTTAAAAATGATCATAATTAGTATTTTTTTATATTTTTATAATCCATAGGATGCGGGATGAGCTCCTTCCACGAGAAAGAGTTTTGGCGATCCAAGAAGCGCACGTGTAGTTGAAAATATAAAAAATATTTCACTGTGATGGACACATTCTTGATAGAAGTAGTATATATATAAGTGGATTTCATACTCTGCTCGAACAAGCACACGTGTAGTAACGTATAGTAATACTATAAAATACTACGTAATTTTGAATATAAAAATATAACTAAAAAAAGAAATGAATGGAAAGTAACATAAAAGTCCCGGTTGGTAACTAAAGGGGTCCCTGCCTCGCCGCGGCTGGTAGCCTCCCAGTTAGTATTACCAACCGGGACTAAAGGGTTTCTTTAGTCCCGGTTGCCAGACCCGGGACTAAAAGCCCGGGGCTTTAGTGCCGAATTGACAGTTCCGGTTGGGAAACCGGGACAATAGGGGTTTTCCAACCGGTACCAGTGAGCTTTTCTGTACCAGTGCCCAATGATACATCCGAACATCTGGATTTGCTGTAGTGGGATAATGAACAGAAAATTTTCATATGTGTGTGCGTGTGTAAATCGAAGAGACTAAAACTGGCAAATCTGCGGCTTCGTCATGATCCAACTGAATTTTCATACCTGCAGCCACGTACTTTTCAATGTGAAGCAGCGCCGAAGAAGAGTAGCGCTTCATCCAGGTCCTACGCAAAAAACACACAAGAATGCGAAACAAACCTGAAAGAGTGGTGCACCGAGATTGCCGACCAAACATGCAGGAAAGCGATGTTCTTGGAACTACGTAGCAAAGTTTTTTTATTGCCAATATGAACTAGACAAGATCATATACACAGCATCATAGGCTTTGGCTGCTTATGTGGCAACCTTTACTTTAAGAAAGTGCCCTACTGGCTCAAGGCCTCACACATCATTTCGACATCAGTGGATGTAACATGTACCATATCTACTTAATTTCCACGCGTCCTTACTCTATTCAAGGCTTTCGAGAGGGGAAGAAAACTACTACTTCGAGACCAGAATATTGAATAGACATATTAAGAGATTTTCTATGATGAAAATCTTGCATCCAATCCCTGCTGTGTCACCTATGTTTTTGTAAATATATTTGATGGCAAACCCTACAAATACACAAATTTAATAAACTATCTCCAAATAAAATAAGAAAGCTTCACTAAAGCCAAACGCGCAAACAAACAAAATCGAGAAATTGTGCGATATAATAACCGAATAGTGAACTACTAGCATCTTCAATTTTTTTGGTTCAGATTTTTCGAGACTCATGCTGTGCCAGGACGCAGCAACATGCTGAGTTCCCACAGTGATGCCGATCTCTCCAAACATCTAGTGCCAATAATATGAACTAGATAAGATATATAACATTGACATACATATATATATATATATATATATATATATCACATCATAGAGGCTTTAGTCGATTATATAGATAGCTAGCAGCAGACTTTTCTTTTGAAGTAATGACCTCAAGGTCTCACAACATTTCCACACATCACAGGATGCAACTCTCATGTGTTACGTGTAGCGATTTTTCCACGAATATGAGAAGGGAAAACTACTACTTTGCATTGAGACCATTAGAATTGGGCCCTAGGAAACCATATACATATTTATATACACATTTGCTGGTTTTAACGTCACAATTTTTTGCAATACTCGTCGCCGATGTTTACTAAAGGGTTTGCAGGTTAGTAAATTTATCGATTCCAAGGTTAGACTTAGAAAACATTTACATTAACTCAAACAATCTCCAAACGGAACAATAGAACACCAGTCGGTACTAAATTGCATATAGTCAATTTAGTACCGGCTGGAGGAACCAGCCGCTGCTAAATTGGCTTCAGGGAATCTAGCTGTTGTCGGTGCCACCGATTTAGTACCGGCTGGTGTTTTTATCCGGTACTAAATAGTTTTCCGGTGCACTGTTCTTTCGGTCCGGTGCTAAATGCGCGCGGACGGTACTAACGGCCGCAGCTCCGTTTTATGGCAGTGCCGCTAGCTAGACCCAAATTAAGCAACAAATCGATCGCTGAAATGCACCATATACATAGCCAAATTGCTAGCTAGCTAGCATCTTCAACTTTTTTCAGTTCAGATTTCCGGGGTCCCATTCCTGCCATGACGAACCAACATCTGGGTTCTCACGGTGATGCCGATCTCTCCGTCTCCGAGCATCAACCGTCACAAAAAGCCAGTCCAGTCCGGCTATCCCATGGCGCTCCGATCCCAAACGAAGCGTCCGAGAAAGCTGCCGTCGTCAGGTCCCCCCTCCCCTCCTCGCATACGTGTTCCGTGTCCCGAGCTCCTTCCCGACCCAACATGGCATAGCAGCTCAGTAGCTGCGCCCAATCAGGACGCAGTAGCCACCACGCTCGCCGGTCAAATCCCTCGCGGCCTCGCCGGAACGACGCGCTTCGGTTTTTCTTTAAAAGGGCAGCCCTCTTGGTGTCGCCCACCACAACTGAACTCACCCCGGCCACGCCCACTCGCCTCGTCTGCAACCAACTCGCACGCCACGCCACGGAAAAATCTAGCTCCTTCCTCGTCGAGCGACGCATTCTAGGCAGCTACTAGCCTACTAAGCGCGGTGCGCCTGGCGAGGTCGATGGAGAGCGCCGACGGCAGCAATGGAGGCAGCGGCGGGCTGGTGGTGACGGAGCTGAGCCACATCAAGGAGCTGGTGCGGCAGCTGGATGTGCACCTCGGCCGCTCGCACGACCTCTGCAGGCACCTCACCACGCAGATCTTCTCCATCACCGAGCGCTCCATCAGCATCATCACCGCCTCCTCCGGTCTCGACGCCGGCGCCCGGAAGCGGTGCGCCGCGGGGGATGCCGGGCTCGCCTCGCCCTTCACGGCGACGCCCACCAGCGACGTCGCCGACGGGCCTTTCAAGAGCACCAAGAAGAGGTGAGCGCCGCGCGTCTGCTGATCAACGAACCGATCATCAACTGTTCATGTTGCTAAATTTGTCGAGCGATTCGCAGGAAGGTGATGGAGAAGAGGAAGCATCAGGTGAGGGTGAGCTCGCCCCGCGGAGGCGCCGGCGAGAACCCGGTGGACGACGGGCACAGCTGGAGGAAGTACGGCCAGAAGGAGATCCTTGGAACCAAGCACCCAAGGTTGGTGTTTTGTTTCCCTTATCTTTTCAGAAGCCAATCTGCAGTTTCTGCACGTGTGAGTTTTTTCGCAAGTGGAATCGAAACCATTTGCGCCATGCCTTTTGGTTTCGGATGGTGTGGCTGTCCTGTCCTTTCTGAAAGTTGTAGCCTAGCTTTGTTCTCTTCCTGAAATGATTGCCTCCTCTTGCAAGATAGGAATAGGATCGTATAGGGGCAGTATGCTACAATCTTTCGATTGGATTGGTGATGCCAGTTCGTGCCAATCTTTCTCCGAATTCACTCAGCATCAATTGTTTTCCCTTTTTTTTCCTGAACCACAAGATACACAATTACAGCTTAGAAAGTGTGGCTGATCTGTTTCGTGCCAAAATTTCAGGGGCTACTACCGCTGCACGCACCGCCACTCCCAGGGATGCTTGGCTACGAAGCAGGTGCAGCGCACCGACGAGGACCCGACGCTCTTCGACGTCATCTACCACGGCGACCACACCTGCGTTCAGAGGCCGCCGGCGGCGGCACCGGCAGCGGCAGGCCAGCCGGAGCACAACCCGGACGCGAACAGCTTCCTGAGCCTGACTGCGGGCCTCACGGTGAAGACCGAGGGGCTGCCGGCCCTGGCCGCGGACCGGGAGGGCTGGAGCGCCACCGCGCCGTTCTACTTCTCCTCCACGACGCCGGCGAGCGTGTGCCCGGCGACGGCCGAGCGCAGCCCGTTCTCCGCGCCGTCGACGTCGGAGAACTGGGGCGTGTCCCCGGCGACCTCGGACTCGAACCACGTCGCCTCCTATCTGCCGTTCGAGGACGCCGAGTGGCGCGGGCAGAACGAGCTCCAGGAGGTGGTGTCCGCGCTCGTGGCCGCCGGCGCGCCGCCGGCGCCCGCCGTGGACGGCCTCGACGAGCTCCTCGACATAGACATCGCGAGCTTCTTCGCGTGATCCGCGCGCGCAGAGAATCGTAGCTTATGAAGAATAGGGAGGGAATCGAAGCAGCTGATGTGATGTGACCGCCCCTCTGGGCTCTGGGTGTTCGTCCAGGAACAGAGGAGGGAAGAGCACGAGAGCTCTTCTTCCTGGGTCCATGCCAACACAAACCGTAGGAGATGAGAGCAGTGGTTGCATTTTTTTCCCACTTTTTTGTTAGTCTTTTTCTTCATCCTTTTCTGAGAGTGCTGTGTTGCATTGTATTATTGATTTTTTGTGTCAAGGAAAAAATAAAGATCCTTCGATGTTTCGAACCATCAGAGAATTCTCCATTATCTTAATCATCAGTAATTTTGCTCGTGTCCTACATTCTCAGCAGTAAAACCAGCTGATCAGATCTTGGAAGGTCATATAGCTTCTCTTCTCTATCAATAATAAATAGATAGAAATACTTCTCTGTAGCTTATTTCTACTCTAAACGTGAAGCATCGTCGGCCCAATATGCCTCCATATATACTAGCTTTGAAATTAATAGCTCCAAACAACACTATTATTTACCCTATATCTCTTAGCTAGCCATAGGGTCCCTATCTTTTATCTGTACAAATATGCCACAATATCAAGTCAATTTTAAAACTAAAATGTATTAGAGGGCCAAAATACATCTTTTACAAGCCTTAACTAAGATGAATATAGCAAGTCTACCAACACTCTACCATCCATATTACGCACGTATAGAGTTCTTTATTGGAAGAATATAATCATTTGTATGGTCTTTTATATTGTATCAAGTAACCTATGTTTGTATAATTTCATCGAATACGAAATGAGTTACATACTATTTTGTCTCACTAAATTGGGATTGATTTATATTTTTGCATACACATACTGTTTTACAATGTTTGCCAAACTGCGACTGCTGCAATAACTACTACAGCTTCTCTGCTGTCCTCTCCGCCAAGCCGTGAAATTCGCTATTTGGAAGATTGTTTATTCATGAATAGAAAAGTATGGACCCTTCTCTCTGAAAAAGTAGAAACTAATATGAGCTCATCTGAATTTTAAACGTGCTCCCTTGGGCCCAACAGCTGTGCCATTCTCAGACACGACCAGGGGAGATTGGACCGAGCAAATGCCTTTCACTGTCATGCTAAACATCAATATGAAGGTTGGCAAAGTAAGTCGTCCGATCTGAGAACATTCCAAAGATCCAAGAAAGCACATCTTCTCAAAGCGATAAAGCTAACAAAACGTCCAGAACACGTTGAAGGCCCCTGCTCCAAACACTCTGTTACTGGTAAAAGCACCAGGTCAATATGAAATCAGAACCACAAAGCTGGGAGTAGTCCTCATCACTACTGGGAAACTGTTTCACTCCCTGTCATTGTCGTCCAGGAAGGAGCAACTGTGGAAGAGCGCATGGGTTCACATTTGAAGCATCGAAAGCTCTCTCCTCTTTATCGTCAGTCCTTCAATCTGCCGATGCAGAAATCTTCGATGATGTCAAAATACTCTCGTGCCATGCTGCGGGCTGAAAACGCGTAGAGGCATAATATTATCTTAGCCATTATATTAAAGGAAGCTAGAAATATCGTGCAATCTGACTTGTGAAGAAAAGCAAAAGCAAAACAGAAAAGAATTCCCCCTTATGAAAAGGACAGGATAAGAACAAACCCCATCCAAACTGTTCTTTTACAGTTTCAATGAGTCTGAAGCATCTATCGTCTGGATTTCGTTATTTATTTTATGAACTCGTGGATGTGCCTCCTCTATATATTTAAGTAATGTCTTCTTGTGGGCTGAAAGCGTGTAGAGGTATAATATTTGTCTTAGCTATAAAACATGAAAGGTAATAGAGTTGGCAATTTAACTTTTGAAGAAAAGCAATAGCAAAATCAGAAGACTTTTTCCTTGACATGGAAAGGATAGGAAAGATCAACATCAAAATTAGTTAAGAACTTTTTCCTATATTCTTCTTTTCATAGTAACAATCACATGGACACGGACATAGAATGTTTTCAGGCGAAGGTTCAGGGCCGGCCACACACATATTTCTCTGGTAGGCAACTAATACATGAACAATGCCAAAACAAATTAAATCATTCGAAAACATTCAAAGATGCTGGAAATAAAAAAATGCAATAATCATCTCTGCTCTAATGCTCAAAATAGAAAAATAAGAAATAACATTGATAAATATTTGCTAATTCATCTAATTATCAATTTGAAAACTCAATCTGTGATACCAAGATCTGTAAGTCTAGACTCTAGACCACCATTTAAAAGGATAATTCAACTCTTATGGTTGTTCTGATGAATTGTTTTTGAGTCAGTTAAGTTGGAACAATTGAAAATCGAAAGTTGGAAAACTTGGTTTTAGTCTCTTGGTTTGTTAAGATCCTGAAGAATAAACACCTGATATGGAAGGCATTTGGTGTTATTTATCATGTGTTCAGTATTCTAGAAAACAACAGGGAATACTTCTCCATCAAAGTCACTGTTTTGAATTTCCAAAAGACAAGGGATCTCTATCCTAGTTTAATGCTTATCTAAACAGAAAAAAATGTTGGAAGATAATTTAATTGAAACCTGGTTTTTTGAAGGATCTAAGAAACTCTAACATAAAAAAAGTTGCAGAACAGTAACCTGACAATTCTGTAATTTATAATAGCAACATATGATGTAAGTTCCGGGTGGCAAAGATGGAAGCTTCACTTCTTTCAGAAAAGCATGTTCTGTGAACAATAACAGCAAAATGTAGTGAAATCAATTGATGGTAAGTACTTACCCAAAAAATCCCTCTGTTGAATTATCACCAGCATTGTTTAGGATGGCATCACCACCTGGGTGTTCCTCCACGTATGCAGTGACATCGTAAACCTGGATAATCACAGAATTGAAGAATCATAAGACAGAACGTCCTAGCATTTTTCAATTTCCTCATTCATAGCTGGATGAAAATAGTTGGTAAAGTGGTCGATCGCTTTCTTAACCTTATCTTTGATTATTATCCAACAATCCTTCCTTGTGTTGTGAGTGGATACCTCTTTCTTTGTATAGCTTCTAGATGTCTGAATGGGGAATGACAGAAAGCAACAGATGAGAATGATGTTAAGGTAAAGGAAATGGCACATCTGAATGTGCATTTCAGTCTGCACATAACCTAGTAACCTACATCAGTCTTGTGTTTGGTCAACAAATCGTTTTTTCAGATTCATAAAGCATACTCTAAAGCATTTGCTTGATCAGTTTGGCTAGACACACATTATTACAGATATGAGAAGGCTAAAGTATTCGATGGTAAAAGATGCCATTCACCTTTCCACTGCCTCCTAGATGCGCTGCATCTCCTTTACCTGCAATATAACATTACTTAGTGGCAATGGTTTGAAACTTACCTCACTTAAGATTAACACTGATATGTACTTTTACCTTTGCTGTTAGACCGTGGGATAACAAACAGGGCTCCTAGTCCAAGAAGCACAAAAAGTAAGACATAGATCAGAATTTCCATTGCGCACCTCTGGGATCACTGTGCTGTACTGATCAAAATAATGTTCTGCAAAAGAAACTGACTTATGTCTTCCATCAGTAATTACCAATTCAAACACAGCAATCACCTAGTAATTATACAAAGATATAAATCTGTATGGCTGTATCACTTGTAAACAAAACGCTACTGAATCCTTCTTTTTTATTGAAAAGAACAAATGCTACTGAATTTTCAGACCAGCTAAACTCTGAATATACCTCGTATCTTATCTGCATGTCTAATCAAGGTGACCCTCGCGAACTCTGTGAGATAATGCGCTCAAAATTAAAAATGTAAAAGATCACATCGCTCCCGTGTTAGAATCTACCCAAATCTGATATTCTAGTTCGGACCAGGTCATCCAGGGCCAAACGCGTTCAGTTCACGGACTACTGAAAGACCGAATCTTTGCCACTAATCCCACCACCGAGTTGGCGAATCTTGCAAGATATTTTGACGGAAGAGAAGGTGAGCCGAGTATCGCGCCCCACATCACACCACGCGCTCCTCCGCCCACCCAATGTGGCATACACCCCATGAATCCGCGGAATGGAGAAAATGCGGTTGCCCATGGAGGTTCCTAACAAGCAGAAGCGTACCTGGAGATCCAGAGGAAAGAAGAGCGCAGCTCGTGCAGGCACTAGTGATCTGGAGTGAGTAAACCACACAGCGCAACAGCTGCAGAAATGGGGATCTCGGCCTCGCAGAAAACAAGCTGAATTCGTGTAAAATAGCAGTACGCCGTCGCGGAGAATATTCCCGTGCCGCCGCTCGTGTCGCCAATTTGACCATTTGCCATGGTAACAACTTAACTAGGGATTGAGCAGAAAAATAACGAGAACCCGACAAGAAAGAGGGTTCAGGATTGCGCTTGAAACCACCTGCATATCATGAGATGAGCGATGAGGCCCCTTGTTTCATTGACATGGTTTTGGGGTTCCTTATAGTTGGCCATCCGGCCCGAGGCCCGTGGGCCAGCCCACGGTATGGCTTTTTTGCCCAGCACAGGCTTGGGCCAACGCCACAGCACGTGGGTAGCCCGGCCCAGCATGATTTTAATATGATCTGCTAAGGTCTATTAAAGTTACAGCCCATCAACTCCTTTTGGTCCATCCCATATCAAACCCTAGGTATAAAATGACACCACGTACTCCAACTAAAATTTGTCTGCCTTCCAACCAACCGCCGAGCGCCGGCCCGCTCCCTTCTCCCTTCCTGCTCCGAGTGCCCTCTCCTCCTCCTCCTCCTCTTCGGTTCACACGGCAGATGGTGGCGAGGCGCCGGCCGCGCGGGCCCGCGCTGGGGACGACGGCGAGACGCCGACCACGCGCGCTGGGGACGGCGGCGAGGCAAGGCCGCGTGGGCAGAAGATGGCGGCGAGCATGGCCGGCGAGGGGATCAATAGGAGGACGACGTCATGGCGTGCTCAACGAGCTGTCGGCTAATCGGGTCGGCCCGGCACGAAAAATGGACCTTTGTACCGTGCCTGGGCCGAGACCTCAGCACGTGGCCGGTCCGGCCTAGTACGAATAAGTAATGTTTCAATCATGCCGGGCCTAATCGGATCCAGGCCGTGCCGTGCTGGGCGGTCTGAATGACCAACTATAGGTTCCCTCAACAATTTTTTTTAGTTTATTGGGCTATGGCCTTTCTGCACAATGACGCAGGCAGCTTATCTTCTACTTGGGCTGGCTGGTCTGACTAAAAATGAGTAAGGCTTGTTTGGAGCTATTTGGATATAGGGACTAAATTTAGTCCGGCTCACATCGAACATTTGATGCCAATTAGAGGCACTAAATATGAGCTAATTATAAAACCAATTGCATAAATGGAGACTAATTCACAAGACGAATCTATTAAGCCTAATTAATCCATCATTAGCACATATTTACTGTAGCACAATATTGTCAAATTATGGACTAATTAGGCTTAATGGATTCGTCTCGCGAATTAGCCTCCATTTATGCAATGGGTTTTGTAATTAGCCTATAATAAATACTTCTAATTGGTGTCCAAACATTCGATATGACGAGATTAAAGTTTACATCTTAGAACCAAACTGGCCCTTGGCCTATAAACTTCTGGAAGTTTTTTTTTCTTCCCCACCTTCTAAGGGGGTGTTTGGTTTAGTGGGGTTTATTATAAGCATCACCAATAAGTCCTAATAAGTATCTTTTAATCCAAACATGAAATATGAAGGCTTATAGGTGAGGCTTATGCCCATAAGCCCCATAAGCCCCTCCAAGCAATACTTATGAGACTTATTTTTTAGGATCCCACTAAAATATCTCCTCTTTCCTCCCACTACCTTTATCTCACTCACCTACAGGGGCATTAATGAGGGGTAGAAAGGTCATTACCAATTATAGGAGATTTTTATAAGCCGCTACAACCAAATATCACTTTGAGCTCGTAACAAGCCCATTTATATAAGAAGTTTATGGGTTTATAATAAATCCCTTCAAACCAAACACCTAAATGTGCTGAGAAGGATGAACGGACGAGATTAAAGCAGGAGAGAGAGCGCTAGTTCGCTGTGTGGTAGGTTATGGGGTGAAGATAGACACGTGTCATCACAAGGTTGGCTTGGCTTGTGTGTATTGGATTTAAAACTTCAATTTCAATTTTCTCTCAAACCGTAAATGTATTTTGGATTTCGTTTGAACCATGATGCTATTTAAAATTTATACAGCACAACGAAATCCAATATGGATGTTTTCAATATTTTTTTAAAAAATCAACATTTGAAATGTATTGCTTCAATATTTTGAATATATATATTCAACAAATTAGATATATGTTTCAATATTTTCGTATGTTGAACTAGTTTATTAGGATTGTTGAACTAAGTTTGAATAGATGTTGAACCTATTAGCTTAAAACGTTTGCAATATTAGTTTGATATTCTGAACCTATTGGATCGCAAATATTTACCAAAAATTGAATCATTGACAAATATAAAAAAACTAGCACTGGCCCACACATTGGCTGTCCTGTCCTCGTGTGTGCTGCTGTGCGTTGCTTAAATCCTGCCCCCTGTTTGCTGTCTGGGCCGATGGCGAGTTTGGTGGGCCGCGATGGGCTGTGCGATCCTGGGGATTCCTATCGCATCGAAGATGCATAGGAGCTCCCAGGCCAGCCGCAACCCTTACATATGAAGAGTGATGTTGATGCCTGCCCTATGCCGCTGTACGCCGATAGCATCCAAAACGCCCGTCGCAAGCACCGTGCGCGTAGGGATGGCAACGAGCACAAATTTGATGGATTTTGCCGTCCCAAATTTGTACCCGTGAAAACTATTTAGATCCATTAAAAAATTCATATCGGATATAAAATTTTGCTTAAACCCGAACCCATCATATTAACGGATACCACGAGTCACCAATGACCGAGAAATTTTTTTTACGTATTGGTTGCATCCTTACCATGATAAAAGTTTATCCGCGATCAATACGGGCATATTTTTCTCATTGGGCCTATTTGGTTGTTGGGCTTAGACCAGCCAGGCTTAAATTTCTAGTAGGGGCAGCCCAAGCCTATTGAAATCGGGCCAGGTGGGTTTGTTTGGTTGGCATCTATGCGAATGCTGGCCTAGATCGGATTTCGTTTGTTTGCTTGGATTACTTGGTGGCCTGCATTATTGGAGATGGAGGCCCGTTGTTTGGTTGTTGGTGGCTACGGCAGTGAGGGCACCACTTGGCCCGCATTGGTGGAGTTACCCGCCGCCGGCCCAAGTATTTTCCTAGAAACCCTAGAGGTGAGCGGGCATTCATTCACCGGCCGCTTTCTCCCCTCTTCTCTCGCTCGCTGCCTCGCAACCTCTTCTCTCTCGGGCGATTGCACTCCTCCCTCACTTGTTCGTCACCAGCCGCCGCCGTTCTGCCGCCCTGGGGATGGTCCGCCTGAGGCGCGGCAAGTAGAGCCGGAGCCGCTCTCTGTCCCCCTCTGGTGTCCAGGCCCCTAGTGCATCGGGGTCGTTTGAGGTCAGTTCGCCGGCCGCAACGGAGGAGTAGATGGATCCGTCCGAGTGCTGCTCGGCGAATCCCTGCGCCCGCTGCGCGTTCTACAAGAGTCGCTGGTGGGGAACCACCGGCGCAGCGAGGTCGTCGAGGGTGGTCTCCCACGGGTCTGATGGTTCATCGGCGTCCTCGGGCTCTCCTTTGAGGAGGTCGATGGCGAGCTGTAGTGGAGTAGGGAGCGGTGGAGATTCCGACAAGCCCTCCACCAATGCGTCATCCGACGAGTCCGCCCCCATAACTCCGGTGAGGTTTCATTGTCTGACCCCTCTAGGGTTTCGATTGGATCTTACGAAGTGTGTTAGATTTTTTTTTGGGTTTTGGTAGGATTCATGATTAGATTAAGTGATTGGAAATGATGGTATTCGTTGGTCTTGCTAATGCATTGAATATTGCTCGTACAATTTGTTCATGTTTGTAGCGTTCGTCGGCCAGTTCTATTCCTGATGGTCTCGAGGATTCACATTGGGGAGGAGTTGTGCATGAATCTTTGGTGCTCTACCACCACAGTAAGCATTCTCGTCGCCTGTTCGCCTTCCAAGCAAACATACTGGCAGACATTACCTGGGATGCCCCCTGAAGATAAACATTGTATGCCTTGTGTTTTCTTCAATGTTACAAGTGTTGTTATTCATGTTGTGGTGGATAATCATGAATTGCTTATATATTTGTTTCACTATTTTGCATGAGAAATCCGAGAGGTGTGGATTTGTGCAATGGATCGATGAGGAGTGGCCAAGGAGGGCTCGAGAGGTGATCCTCACACTATGGGACATGGTTGCCCAATTCATGGAGACGTCAGACCTCAATATGGTCGACGGCAATGAAGAATGAGGCTAAGGAACAGAATGAGGCCCTGGCAATGTTCACCTAAACGGCCTAAACGGCCATCTAAACAGTGTCTAAACAGTATACAGAGGTAAACTGTGTTGTTTAGGCTAAAAATGGTGATTAAACGGTTAACCGTTTAAACAGTCAAAAAATGGGATTAAACGGCCTAAACGGGGTAAACATAACGGAATTAAACGTTATTAGACGGGCTAAACGGCCATTTAACACATTGTTTAGGCAAACAGAGGCAAATCGATTTCCATTCTTACATGCATACATACTTATACACAATTTTTTACATGGATAAATATGTTTACTTGATTTGTTACATGCATAAACATATATGTACTTGATCTTTTACATGCATAAATACATTTATTTGCTAGAATACTTATTTTTGAAGTCATGAACATGCATATTTTGATGATATAATACAAAACCGTTCAGCCCGTTCAACTCCGTTTAAACGCTAAACAAAGGGTGACAGACTGTTTACTATTTATCGTTTAGGATAACATTGGGCACTAGAAGCTGAGAAGGAAGAATGGGAAAGAGAGAAGCAAGCGCTGGTTAGTGAGAAAGACCAACTGAGAGCTAGGTGGAGGTTCTCACAATCCTGCTGCTCCGCCCTTCAAGCAATTGTGAAGAATGAACTTGAGGAGAAGAAGAGGGTTTGGTTGGTGGTAGTCTGCCTAACTGGAGCTCTGGTGGCCATGCTCTTTGGTGTTGTTCTGAAGATGAAGTGGAGTCCAAGTGAAGTTGAAGTTCATTTTGCTGCATGTGGAATGAATTTATTTTGTGCCTATTAGTACTGCTTTTGGGACCTCTTATGTAGTTATTTTCAGGCAACGATGTCAACTTGGCTAGAACTAACCTCATTAGTGGTAGATGGTGGCTTTTGTGGACAAGTACCACTTATTCGGCATGCATGCCGTGCTTTTGTAAAGTTTAGTGAACTGGTTCATGAACCTTGGAAGTACCGAATGGTCTTGGCTATATTGATGGCATTTGCACCACTGAATGTGTTTGGAATTACTACATATGTTTGGAGTGACTGAATCCGTTTGGAAGTAAGAACTTTTTCATGCACATAGACCAGTTCCATTGATTTGTTGAACACCTGGATACATAATAGAAGTTCCCATTAACAGTTTTACATGCTGCAAAAGAAGGTCCATGACTTCACTTCCTGGAGTACATCAGTAAGACTACAAATACACCAACCAACAGAAGTGCTATCACTACATCCTTCCACTGTTTTGTAAAGATGATGTTGGTTTCAACAGCTGGGTTATTCCTGGTGCATTTTCTGGTATCTGGTGCTCAAGTGTTCCACGGGTAGCTAGGACAAATGATTCATACGCATGAATTGCTTCCTCCATTATCTTGTACTTCTTGTAGTTGGCGTTGCTGAAGCCTGAAAACTGAGCTTGGCATAAACCCCAGTCACCATACACACCAGGTTTCCTTCCCCAGAAGACAACGTACCGAGTCATATTGGTCCTAAAAATTGAACAAATAGTCAAGATCAAGATAACAACACACACACACACACAAATGCAATGGTTCATAGCACAACAGAGAACACAACATCTACTGCAAATTCATCTAACTGCACATATATTAGGCATACAAATAAAGTTCATGTATGCACCATGCATAAGTTGCATACCATATGTTTTAGTATGCATGTATTCATGCTTCACCTATGTTAAGTACATGCTTCAAGTCTAGCTTTTCAGAATGTTCCTAGCATAGTGGCCCTAAACCGACATACTTAGTTAATCTAAGTTAAAAGACACTAGGTGGAATCAATGCTAGAAACCTCCCAAAAAAGCAATCAATAGCCCATCTTGTGAGCTCTCTTCAACTCAGCCATAGAAGCTGTGTTTAGTGAGATGGTCCCTCATCCATAAGTCCTTGTCCCCTTCATCCATCTCCAGGAAAATCTTAGCTATCCCCTTGTTGAGCATCAGGAAGTTTAGGCAGAACATCTAGGCTTCCTTGCAGAAGTCTGGCACATCCATCACTGCCCTATAGATCCATGGAGTTCCAGCCCTGATAGCACTTGCCAGTATATCCACAGACTTGATCAGACCACCATACATCTGGCCTTCTTCTTCAGATAAACCCCTCTTCCTCTTCCCACTGGTTGATGCTTCACCCTTGGCATTGCCATCAAAAGCAGGTCCACCTTGAGTACCCATTGGGGTCTTGGGAGCTTCAGCATCCACATCAATGGTCTCATGGTCTTGAGGTTCACCCAGGGCTTCAATGGATCCCATTGCAAATCTACCAATAGCGACCCCACTCCCAAATATGTTTTGCATTGGAAGGTAGTTGATCAGAGGAGTGTTAAAGAACTCTGCATCTTTTGGGTGATCCTGCAGGAATAAACAAAAATTAGGATATGTATGAAAAATACAGCAACAAAAAACACTAGGTGGAATCACTGCTAGTACCTTGATGTGTCCATTGTAATGGTCATCATCCATTGAAATAACAAAGCAATCTTCTTCCCATATGGCACCACTAATGTCCTTGATCCTGGAGATCTTTTGCCACCTTTGTCTCCATTTGCGTAAATGGTTATACACCTGTGTACCAATCACTTTCACATTGCAAAACTCCACCAGCTGCCTGGCAACTTGGTTCAGATGCACTTCCTTGAATCCCTTGTCAGTTTTCAGTCCTTCGACAACCAGATCAGAAAAGCGATGCAAGATGAACCCAGACATTATATTTGTCCATGTCAGTCTACCAGGTCCACCAGCCCCATTGGCCTGAGCCCCACCCACAACCTCCTCAACCTCAGGTTCAGCAGCCCCCACAACATTAGGTATGTCAGCCATCCCTAAGATTAAAATGACAACATCCAATCCCAATGCATGAATACAAGTAATTGAGGTACATGATTCAACTATGTTATCAATCATCAAACAATCAGGAAAATTGAACGGAATTAGGCACACATCAAGTAGATAGAATAATAAAATGGTTCATCATTGCTCTAGTAGGTAGTCTCAGGTAGTAGCACCTGTTCATTACATCATAGATGAATAAATCATCAGTGAATAACACTAAAAGAAAGTAAAGGTAGATCAACCAATTCGGTTCCTATTGTTCCCCGTATTAGCCCACATTTGGTTAGCCCAGGCATCTCTCTTGGCAGCCCAGGAACCATTGTCCTCCATATGATCATTGGGTACAACTTCATTGGAAGGGTTTGGCTCCCAAGTTGCTTCTGCAGGTACATGATCATCAAGACCATGCCTGAGGATCCAGTTGTGTAGAATACAACAGGCAAGCACTAGCTTCACTTGGGTAGGGTATGGATGGAAATGCTTGTTATACAAAATCTTGAACCTATTCTTCAAGGCACCAAATGCCCTCTCCACACTCACTCTGAGTGATGAATGCCTAAGGTTGAATAGCTCTCTAGCATTTTGTGGAGCCCTAGTCCCATACTCCTTGAGATGATACCTAGTGGCTCTGTATGGTGGCAGAAATCCAGGTCTGCAGGTATACCCAGCATCTACCAAGTAAAATTTTCCTAACAAATGTAAGGTAAGTTGGATCAGATGACATCATAGTATTTTGATTTGATGAATTCATGTGGTGGCCAACTATGTATTTACCTTGAGGAACCTTAAGACCATTAGTCCTTTGGAGGGCATCGGCAAGAATAAGAGCGTCATGTGCAGAGCCCTCCCACCCAGCCAAGACATATGTGAATCTTAGATCAAAATCTACTACTGCTAGAACATTCTGTGTGGTTGTGTTCTTCCTTCCCAGAAATGCAGCTCTATGTTTGGCTGGAACCCTTGCCAAAACATGAGTCCCATCAATAGCACCCACACAGTCCTACATCATTGTATATTAGTGAGCATTTTATCTCAAAGTTATGACTTCACTTAATTAAACTCACCCAGTGTGTTTCATTATTCTAACCTTGAAATAGGGATATCACCTGCGGATGTTTTGGATTCTAGTAGGAACTGCTGAAGAAGTTGGAACTGTTATCTCATTTCTCAGCTCACCTACTGCATAAAGAACTTCTTGGAAGTGCCTACTGATGGTTTTTGTGGACCACCTAAAGGAAAGGCTTATGAAAGTGAACCTTTGGTTGTGACCTACAACATGTAGGAACATGGCAACTTGCTCCTCTATGTTGCAGTGTATAGTATCTTTCAGTAACTCTCTAGTCTCTACTACGAAACAGGTCACAAAGATGGTAGAAAGGGGTCCTTCTGAAAGGACCATGATGTCGTCTAGAGAGGGGGGGGGGGTGAATAGGCGCACCTACAAATTTTCACTCCAAAGCAGCGGATAAAATTCACTGCCTGCCGAAACCCAAAACTTCCGGGTTTGCAAATGCGGAACTTCCAGATCTGAGCAGCGTAGTAGATGAACTCGGAACTTCCAGGTTTTGCAAACCGGAACTTCCGGGTTTACACAGAGCAGAGTGAACACAATAAATCTAGTACAAGTAAATGGATACAAGTTCAAACCCCAGATGTAGAGTAGGCTCAATGGAGTTTCTGGAGCAGGTCTACACAGTCCCTGCACTTACAAAAACAACAATCTCTCCAAGGACACAAGTGTCCAGTGGAGAGCTCCTCAAATCCACAGGATAATATCAAACACAATTGACACAAGGATTTTTACCGAAGTTCGGATTCACTGCATGTGCTACACAAGCTCAATGAATCCTATTCTCCGTTGAGGAGCTCCGCGAAGCCTCCCCACCAAGGCGCTACACAAGCACACCTTGGCCTTCCACTATCTAGATTCTCTTCCAATGTGAAGATGGAAACCGACCTTTACAAACTTCCTATGACAACCCAATCAATTGGGTGCTTGCCGGGCCACACCTAGTTGTCTAGGAGCCAAAGCTCCAAGAGTAACAAATGCGAAACACACGATTTCGGCCAAACTCAAGTGCTCAAGGTTTGATGTGCTCTCTGTTCTACTCAAGCTTTCACTCTCTCAAACCTAACTTTATTTGGTGAACAAGCTTTATTTGGATATGAGAATAAATAGTTGTCATCAAACACGTGTCTCAATCCATATAATACTCATTGCTTGTTAATATCATCACTTTAATCATAGCCTAGTCACAAGTCTTGTCATATGAGCCCTTTATCTTTATTTTCAATATATCATAAAAATAGAGTAATATCCTAAATTATACTAATCCACGTATGATGGCCTTTCCTTATCAACCAGAAGTAGTGAAAAAAATTCCTATACGGCTCTTTTTTTACTGAGAAATGTGAAATAAAAAAAGTGAAGTAAGGGTACCCCATAGATATTTGATGTTGCCTCCTGCCCCCCCCCCCTTTTCGTCAAAATTTTTTCATCACAAATATCTTTGTTTTCAATATATTTCATCACAAATAATCCGGGTTTGCGAGGCAGAACTAGCTAAAAAACAACATTTCATCAATTCAACCCATTTCATCACACTAACATGCATCACATCTTAAGTTAAAGCATTTAAATAGGTTTGACCACACAATAGCACACACAAGTTGTTCTCAAGTCCACATGAGCTAAAATGAATTTATTATAGGGCATGTGGCATACCACACCCGAATCTGGAACTGCCGGATTTGGAAATTTGGAACTTCTGGGTTTGCCTGGACAGACACACTAAGAACAGAACTGAAGCTTTAATCTCAACTTCTTCTCCCCCTTTGTCATCCATCACCAACAAAGGCCTGAGGGGAGTCCATCTGCAAGCTTCTACTGCTGACCATCATCTCCATCATCATTTCTACCACCATATCCACCAGTTCCTTGACCGAGAGCGCTGAGGAAGCTGCTGAGGCATAGGAGCAGTGGAGGGATCCACATAGGTAGGATTTGCATAGGAAACACTGGTAAATGATCCACTACCATAGAGTTGTCCCCAATAGTCTTCTTGTTGATATCTAGCATTTAGTTTCTCTAGATTTTCAGGGTCACTTTGCTGTCCTTCGGAGCCAATGGGAGAGGGACGATCATTTGGCAAAGCCACTTCTTGCATTTTCTTTAACCTCAAACTGTCTTTCTTTCTTCTTTGCCTCTCCTTGTGTACAACATCATTTGTGGGCTTGCACATTCTAAATATCATATTGAACATCTTTCTTATTGGAGATGGAGGCTTTTCCCAATTTAGCTCCCTCGAGCCACCACGCCTTGAATGAGAGCGAGAGGAAGCATGTGGTGCACTGGGAGCATGAGTGGAAGCACTAGGGGCGGCCACACCTTCACCTTGGGTAGCAGCTTGCTGCCTTGCTTGCTCCTCTAATTGAGTTCTGGTAGGACCCGGATGATAGTTCAATTTAATATCCAAAGCAGTGTGCTTGTAGTGACATTCAAGCCTCTTATTTATCTTTTGATCAATCATGAACATGAGATATGCAGCATATCCACAACACTTTTGTGGTGACTCCGCAATGGACTTGATCTCCTCCCAAATGTAATCAAATACACTGAATTTGGGCTCATTTGGGCATAAGGCTTGCAACAAGTTTCTCTTATATGCAAATATGTTGTGAGGATCACCTTCTCTTGGAGCAAGTGTTTTTCTAAAGAATTGTTAAGATATCCATAGAAGGGTATCAGGCCATCTGGACCTCCATACTTCCATTCCCTACCAGGCATGTGTCGGTGTTTAACCGGCTGCCCACCGAGGGATATACCCAAGGTGGTAAGTTTTGGGTGAAGAGACATCGAGATCAGGAACTCGAAGGTGTAAGGAACACAAAGCTTAGACAGGTTTGGGCCGCAAAGCGCGTAACACCCTACGTCCTGTATGGTGGTCTGTATTGCCTTTGGTGTAAAATGATCTAGAGATCGTGTTTTGAGAGGGATCCCTGTCCTCCCTTATATATCCGAGAGGCCAGGGTTACAAAGATACCAACCAACACCAGCCAAGGAATCGTACCAGAATATATGTCAAGTAGATTCCCTCTGTATCGGTTAGCTCCATCTCCTATTTAAACGGAATAAATAAGAGACAAACAAGACGAATAAGAGATAAGACGGACTTAATCTCCTAAACCTCTTTAAACTACGTCATGTACCCAGTCCCGTGGCCCCGGGTCTGACAAGCCCTCGAGCTCTTCGTAACTGAGTACTGCAGGCTTATCGAGTACTTTCGAAGTAGTCTTCGACTTCTTCTGAAGCTTCGTCTTGAAGTCCTTCTTCGAGTACTCGCTTGGCTGCATCGAAGCTATGAGGTGCTCATGCCCCGAATTTTATTTTTTAATATGGTGTGCGATTTGAAAAATCGCACTCCATATGGAGTAGCCCCCGAGCCTTAGGTTGAATCGGAGAATCAGGCTGAGGGTCCCATTAGTCTGTAATCCTCCTTACTTTTCAAATTTGAAAAATAAGTAGTCGATGCCACGTATCCCGCAGCCCCCGAGCCTTGAATCCAAATCTCTCAAATTTGAAAAAAAGGATCTGAAAACCGTGGCATGCAGGCTAAAACATGACAACTTGAGAGATTACCAAAGTGATGATACAAATGATGGAAATTAGATCATGAATTCAAAAAACCTCTTTTTCCGAGAAAATTGGCCCTGAAAAATGATTAATCGAATATTTAATCCAAACAGTCCAAATGACCCTTCATCTTCGGAATATTCCCAAAAATGACTCTTGAACTTCGGAACAGTAACTTTTTCCCACCCCGCTGGTTATTTAACCCCGCGGCAACAGTGAGAAAAACTGTGCTTTGAATCTGCATTTTGCCAAGAGCCACCAAAATCCCCAATCAGAGCCAAACGCCGCCGCCATCCCCCCAAAGAAATCTCCCCTCCCCGCCCCTCTCCCCGCAGCCCCCGAGCATCTCGTGGCAAGCGAATCGGAGATGGCGCCCAAGAAGTTAGAGATCGAAGGGAAGAAGAAGGAAGCGCAGCCATCGACCGCGGAGTGGACACACAGTAAGTGCTCCTTCAACGATCTAAACAAACTAGTTTCCGAGGGGTTGCTGCAAGAAAAGAACCTTGTCCGCTGGCGCCCCTCTTACCGTGAACCTTTCCCCATGGAAAATGTTGATGAAATCGTCACATTTCTCCATTTTGCTGAACGGGGATTGGCCCTCCCCTCTTGTTCTTTCTTCCGGGGCCTTCTGTAGTACTACGGGCTTGAGCTTCACCACCTCAACCCGAATTCTATCTGCCACATTTTAATTTTTATCTATTTCTGCGAAGTTTTCCTCGGAATCGAACCCCACTGGGATCTTTTCCGCTTCCTCTTCCGCATCAAACCACAACCCACATCAAAGAACCTTTCTGTTGCGGGGGGCGCCGGCATCCAACTGCGACAGCAGGCCGGTGACAAATATCTCACGTACAAATTCCCCTCCAACCTTCCCGGGTGGAAGAATCACTGGTTCTATATCGAGAACCACACTCCCCAACTCCTAGTAAAATCAAACAGACCGCCTGTGATGAGGCCAGAATGGAATCTTGAACCTTCCGATGGAGACATGGACCAAGTCAGGGAATTACTGGACATCATAGAGGCACAGAAGATGAAGGGAGTGACCGGTGCCTCCGTTATGTTCGCATTTTTCAAACGCCGCGTCCAGCCAATCCAGCAACGCCATCGCCTGGGATTCGAGTACACAGGCCCCGCTGATCCTTCTCGCAAGTGTGCAGAGGAATTGTCAGATGAAGCCGTGCTCGAACGAGTTCAACGGGTGTTGCTAGACGTGGACGCCGTGCCGTATGTGCCAACATTGTTTTCCGCGTGAAATCCGCCCAAACTGGTGAGTATTCGACTTCTTTTTGTTGAAAACAACCTTTGTTACTCCATTACTTAACCGAAGAACCTGCTGCAGGGACACACAGAGCTGTACCGCAGCTATCCGCCGCGGCCCGACATCCCCCGGCCAGACCACCTCCTCCCCAGTGCCGCTGCAGAGGCAAAGAGAGCTCGCATTGCCGCAGCTCAACGCAGCAGCAGGTCCGCCGAGGACGTGAGCTCTCAGGCGGGGGAGGAAGCTGAAGGGGAAAGGCGTCCGGACAACCCTCCGAGCAGAGCGTGGAGTTGACCGGCACTTTACCGCTGGTGCCGCAAGACCGTCGACTGGTGTGCAAACGAAAGGCGCAGGAACTCGAATCCGCCGAGTAAGAGCTTACTGGTTTGTTGTAATGCGATACATTAATATTGTGTCGTACTTACAATGTCCTCCTGTAGTCCTTCCGCGTCCTCCTCCCGGGTCGAGCCCGAAGAAGGAAGAACAAGCCCATCGGCCGCCGCAGCCGTCACCATCGCCGTGGCGGGGACCATGCCTCAAGCTGGTGAAACCTCGCCGCCAGCAACGGGGATGCCGCGTCAGGCCGTGCGGATGAAGAGGGCCATCAAGAAGAAATCTGTACTGTAAGTCTGCCTCTGTTTGCACAACAAATATTTTGATCTTTCGACTTATGTGTTGACTGACTTCGACTTCGTTAGAGCTGCAAGTGCCGCGGACCCCAGCTGACGCCAGCTTCGACTACCCCAACCCCCGGGTCTTCAACCCGAGAGGAATCCTCAAGCTCTGGGCCAGTCACAGCTGCGTCAGCCCCCGAGCCATCGGCCCCAGAAGGGTCAGCACCCGCGGAGCCAACCCCCGGGGCAGACACGACGCTGCCCGACCTGCCGCCTCCCGAGCTCCGACAAGTCGAGGTCAGGGCCGGTGGCGAGAAACAAGTCGAGGCCCCTAGCACCGCTCCTACGGATGGCACAGGTGAGCATCTGACCGCGCCGGCTAGCTACTGGGATCCGCATGTTGTATGCTGAGAATATTCGTGATTGCCGGTGCTCAGCAGCCGACCACTGAAGAAGCCTTGGGAACCTCTAGGAGACCCGTTGAGCTGCTGCTGGCCGGGTCAGGTTGTCAAGATGCCGTTGCCGCCGACCTGGTGGGTGACCTGCTGCTGACAGATGGCAATATAGAGAACCTCAAGAAAGCGTATGACTTTGCCATGGTAAGACCTGAACACTTTTCTGCCAGTGACTATATCGAGTTGCTTATCTGGAGTTCCCTTTTTATGCAGAGTGTGATCGTCCACTCCCGGAAACAAGCAGAAGAATTGAAGACCCTTGCCTGCGACCGCAAGGAACTTGCTGCCCTGAGAAGACGCCTTGACGACGAGAGGACGGAGAACTCGCATCTCGAGAAGGTCAACGTCGAGCTCCAACAACAACTTGAGGAACAGAAGAGGGAGCACGAGGCACATAAGCACGAGCACCAGTAGCAGCTCAAGAAGCAAAAGAAAGCGCACCAAGGTAAGCCATTGCTTCCCTCGGGTACTTGCACTGTATGACTCAGCCTGGATTCTGAAAAGCTTTCCACCACAGAGCTTAGGAGAATCTTAATGAGTAAAGAAGAGCTACTTACTGACATGAAGAACCTGCTCTGTCGCTGTACAGATGACGTCGAGAGGCTGCAGAAGGTGATCGGTGACACTGAGCAATAGTTCGTCGACAGCCTTCAGCGAATCAAGACACTGGGCGAAGAACTCGAAGACCTCAGGGGGGCCGCCCGGGAGCTGGTGGACATGGTGAATCCACCGGAAGAAGGTGAAACAAACCCCCGGCCCCTACTAGAGCGGCTCCGCGAGGCCCCAAAGAAAGTAATCAAATTCCTCTCCGAGGCACCTATCACATGCGTCAACAACGCCCTCGCGGTCGTGAAGTCCTTCCTGCCAAACGCGCAGCTGGAAATATTTGCTCAAGGCATGGTGGCGGACTGCACCGAGGATCAATTTGACAAATACCTCCTAGAAGCCCAACCTGTGTCAGAACGTATAGTTCAAAGTGTAATGCAGGATTAGGTTACTAAAAACAAGTATGCACTTCCTTGTATATATGGTTTATTTTGATGTCTCTACTTGTGTATGTGCCTAGGCTGAATTGGAATCCAGGCTTACAAGGCTTAAGTATTAGACACTACCCTGGGTGCAATGACTCTAAAGGTAGCCATAGCTCCGCGTAGGAACTTATCTAACAAGTTGTCCACAACCCGAACTCGTGGGTCTAAAACTGTTAGAAAAGAACGCGAGCATTGTCGCACGATTGCCAGGCTTAAGGCAAAACTACCCCGAGTGCATCGACTCTGGACGTAGTCAGGGTCGCTCCTCATAGGAGCGTGCTCCGCAAGTTAGGTAGGACCCGGACAGACGGATCGGACTTGTTGGGAGCGAATGCGGGTGTCGCCGCTGGTATGCCGTGCTCTTGGCAGAAACGAGACTACTATGGGAGCAGCCACGCAGGATGTAGTCGAGTTAGCCCTTTGTACGAGCTCATCCAATAAACTGGGAATAAACCAGTCAAACGGATCGATTATGTTGGGGAAAATGCGACTGCTGTCGCGTGCGACCATCCAAGGTCGCGGCAGAAATCGATATGTAGAGGGTTCCGTCAAAAAATGAAGTCAATAAGATATGATCGTGGCTGTAGCCTCCGTAACATTCACGACAAGAAGTCGATTTATATAAGTACTGCTCATGACAGTAGCCTCCTTGTGTTCGTAAAGGGATGTACAAACCGAATCTCGTGGCACATAGCCTCCGAATTGATTCGAGAAAAAGAGATCTTCTAAACCCCCGGCGATTCAGCTATCACCAGGCATCTTCTTATGGGTAGAACTTGCGCAGGTTCTGGATGTTCCAGGAGTTCGGGACATCCTGACCCTCGGGATATTGTAGCCTATATGACCCTGGTCTTGTGACTTGCTTGACGACGAACGGGCCCTCCCACCTTGAGTTGAGCTTGTGTAGGCCGGATTCGTCCTGAATGCGACGCAAGACCAAATCACCAACGCTGAATGACCGCTCCCTCACGTTGCGATCATGGTATCACCGGATCCCTTGCAAATATCAGGCTGACTGAGCAAGTGCGGTGCAGCGAACCTCTTCAACAGAATCAAGCTCTAACTGCCTCGCCTCGTCCGCCTCGCCTTCATTGTACATTTTGACCCTTGGAGACTTCCACATGATATCGGCTGGTAAAATAGCTTCAGATCCATATACGAGGAAGAAAGGCGTTTGTCCTATGGCTTTGGACGGCTGAGTCCGAAGCCCCCAGACGACATGTGGCAGCTCATGCACCCATTTGCCTCCCTTCTTGCTGTTTTCATCATAAAGTCTCTTCTTGAGGCCGTCTATTATCAGACCGTTCGCCCTTTCGACTTGTCCATTGGCCCTTGGATGTGCGACCGAGACATATTTAACTTCGATGCAAGCGTTCTCGTAGACCTTCTAGAACTGGTTGGCCGTGAAATTTGATCCCAAGTCCGTGATGATGGTGTTGGGGAGGCCAAAACGATGCAAGATATCCGAGATGAAGTCGACAACCCGATCTGGTGTGAGCTTGGCTATCGGCTTGTACTCAATCCACTTGGTAAACTTGTCGATAGCCACCAGAATATGGGTGAAACTGCCTGGCGCCATTGTGAAGGGCCCAATCATATCGAGGCTCCAACAAGCAAAAGGCCAGGATGGCGGTATGGTGATGAGGCTGTGGGCTGGAGCATGAATCTGTTTACCGAAGAATTGACAATTTTGGCACCTGCGCACGAGATCCTCCGCGTCGGTCACTGCAGTAGGCCACCAGAAACCGGCCCTGTACGCTTTCCCCACCAGCGTTCTTGAAGCTGCATGGTTTCCGCAGACGCCCTCGTGGATCTCCCGCAGTATGTCGTAACCATATTCCTTTGTAACGCACTTCATGAGAACTCCGGACCGAGCGCCCCGCCGGTAGAGCTTGCCGTCGGCCAGGACAAAACCCTTGCTTCTGCGCAGGACGCGTGCCGCCTCTGCGCTCCTGGCGTTAATTCCCGCTGGTAGCCTTTGATCTCGGATGAAGTCGATAAAAGCCTCTCGCCAGTCCTCCCCCAGCACCATAACCTCTCGATCGGGTTGTTGGGGACCCGCGTCGATGGTTACCTACGGAGAAGACTTGATGGATGGCTGTTTGAGCTCCTGGACGAAAACTCCCGGCGGGACCTGAGCACGTGTTGACCCGAATTTGGACAGGATATCCGCACCAACATTGTGCTCCCGCAACACATGGTGAACCTCCAAGCTAGAAAATTTGCTGTCCAACTTGCGCACTTCATGTACATAAGCATCCATCGTTTCCTTGTTGCAGTCCCACTCTTTGTTGACTTGTTGAATGACAAGAAGAGAATCGCCATGCACAAGTTGTCACTTGATCCGTAGTGATACCGCCAAACGAAGCCCGTGAAGAAGGGCTTTGCTTCATTGTTGGATACCGCCCACAGGATCTGGAGGACATACTTCAATTGTTCACCTCGTGGAGAAATAAGCAGAACACCAGCGCCACCGTCGTCGAGCTTGAGGGACCCATCAAAGTACATGGTCCAGTGCTCTGGCTTGTCGACTAGAGTTGGGACTTGATTCTCCCTCCATTCGGCCATGAAGTCGACTAGAGCTTGTGACTTGATTGCAGTGCGTGGCTTGAAGTCGATTGACAAAGCCTCCAGTTCCACTGCCCACTTGGATATGTGTTCCGTGGCATCTTGATTATGAAGAATATCCGCGAACAGGAAATCCGTGATTACAGTGATCTTGTACTCATCGAAGTAATGGCATAGCTTTCTTGATGTGATTAAGATTGCATATAAAAGCTTTTGAACGGCTGGATACCGTACCTTGGATTCGGAGAGGACCTCGCTGACGCAGTAAATAGGCCTCTGCACTCCAAACGCATGGCCTTCCTCGCCTCGCTCGACTACAATAGCACTGCTGACAACATGAGTTGTTGCCGCGGTGTAGAGTAGTAGATCCTCCCCTGGCAACGGCGCTATAAGGATCGGAGGTGACTGAAGGTGATGTTTCAGATCCTGCAGGGCCCGCTCGGCCTCCTCCGTCCATTGGAACTTATCTTGGCGTTTCAGGAGCTTGAAGAAGGGTAGTCCTCTCTCCTCGAGTCGGGAGATGAACCTGTTTAGGGCCGCCATACAACCTGTTAACTTCTGCGCATCCTTGATTGTGGCCGGAGCCCCCATATCAGTGATGGCCGAGATCTTTACAGGGTTGGCTTCGATGCCCCGGTTGCTGACGATGAACCCGAGCAATTTCCCTGAAGGTACTCCAAAAATGCACTTGGTAGGATTGAGTTTCCACCGAAATCTGCGCAGACTGGTAAATGTTTCCTCCAGATCTGCAATCAAGTCGCTGGACTTCCTGGTTTTGATGACCACGTCATCCACATAAGCTTCAACATTCCGGTGCAGCTGATCCGCGAAACACATATGGATCGCACGCTGATAGGTCGCTCCTGCATTCTTTAACCCGAAGGACATGGTTTTGTAGGCATATGTCCCGTACGGGGTGATGAATGCAGTCTTGATTTGGTTCTCCTCCTTGAGCGTGATCTGATGATAACCTGAGTAACAATCAAGAAAACAAAGAAGGACGCAACGAGCCGTCGAATCGACAAATTGGTCAATGCGCGGCAGCCCAAAATGATCCTTTGGGCAGTGCTTGTTGAGATCAGTGTAGTCGACACACATTCTCCATTCATTGTTCTTTTTCTTTACAAGAACGGGATTTGCTACCCACTCTGGATGGATTACTTCTTTAATGAATCCAGCCGTGAGAAGTTTAGCAATCTCCCGTTTGATGGCCTCACGCTTATCGTGAGCAAACCGTCGCAGGCATTGCTTTTTAGGCGTAGCCTTTGGGTGTACATTCAAGGCATGCTCGATCAACTCCCTGGGCACCCCTGGCATATCTGCTGGTTTCCACGCGAATATGTTTCGGTTAGCCCGAAGGAAGCTAACGAGCGCGAGTTCCTATTTGTCACCTAATCCCGCGCCGATGACAACGGTCTTAGATGAATCTCCCTCCTGAAGCTGGATCGTCTTGAGGGCCACGTCATCAGTCGACTGGATGCTCGACTTGCTGGCCTTCTTGGAGGGAATCTCCAGCTCGGACTGGGAAAGTTGCTGCGCGGCCGCGAGTACTTCTCCCGAAGCATCTGGCACGCGAGTAGTCGAAGCATACTGGATCGCCTCCTGATTGCAGTCGTACGACTTCTTCAAATCACCACGGAGGGTGAGTACTCCACTGAGTCCTGGCATCTTAAGAAGCAGATAGACGTAATGCGGCACTGCCATGAACTTGGCGAGTGCCGGACGACCCAATGTTGCATGGTAAGAAGATTCGAAGTTAGCCACTTCGAATTTGACGAACTCATTACGATAGTTCTCCCGCGTGCTGAAGGTGACTGGGAGGACCACCGTACCAAGCGGGTGCACCGCGTTACCTAGGATAATGCCGTAGAAGGGTGACTTGCTGGGAACCAGCATGTCCTTGAAATCAAGGCCCATTTTTTTCAGAGTGTTGACGAAGATGAGATTGAGCCCGCTCCCGCCATCGATGAGGACCTTGGTGAGCTTGACTTTCGCCACCACAGGATCCAGGACCAAGAGGAACTTACCAGGCTCTGAAAAGCTCGTCCACTGGTCATCGCGAGAGAATGAGATGGGGACCTCCGACCAACGGAGTGGTCGTGGTACCGCCGGCTCGACGAACAAAATCTCCCGGAGAAGCAGCTTCTGGTCCCGCCTGGAACCAAAATCCTCATCTCACCCGAAGATGACGTTGACGACCTTCGAGGCATCTTGGAACTTCGGGTTGCACCCATGGTCCTCTTGATCGTCGTCCTCGAGTTCTTTGTCCACAGGCTTCTTGTTCTTCTTTCCACCACCGGAGTTGCTGAACGTCCTCCGAAGGTGGTAGCAGTCAATGGCGGCATGATTGGCGCCTGGGTGCCATGGGCACTTCTTCAGCAGAAGCTTCTCAAACTCCTCCTGCATTGTCGACTTCTTGCCCCGCGAAGGACGATCGATAGCCGTGATGATATCATCTGGCTTTCGTTTCCGGGGTAGACCCGAAAAGTCCCGCTGGCCTTTATCGTTGCGGTTGTCGTTTCGACACCTCAGATTGCTATCTTGATGCCGCGGGAAGCGCTCCCGCATCTTCTCCTTCTATTCGGACCAATCGTGCATCATATCACGAAGGCCTGCAACAGTGTTCGGCCTGTTCCGCCCAAAATCCCTGTAGATGCCCGGGTCGGTGATACCGTTGTAGAAACAATCGATGATGTCGTCCTCCGAGATGTTCGCGATGGTGGCGCGGATGTCGAAGAAGCAATGTGTGTAGGACCGCAGAAGCTCGTTACGTTCCTGCTTACACCGAGCAAGATCATGATGAGTACCTGCACGAGCAATCACTCCCTGGAAGTTGTCGATGAAGACCTTCTTGAGGCGCTCCCAGGAGTCGATCGAGTTGTTGCTGAGACTTTCCAACCAAGTGAGCGGCGCAGGATCCAAAGCCATCGGGAAGTAGACGACTTTGGTGATATTCGAACCCCCTGTGACCTCAATGGCCGTGGAGTAGCAACGGAGCCACTACTGAGGGGCTTGCTTGCCGTTGTACTTGGTGATGCCGATCGGTTTGAAGCCCTCTGGATACCTGTAGCTGCTGAAACGTGCAGAAAAAGCAGGGAATCAGTCGCTACAGTCAGTACCTTCAGTTTCGACTTCTTCACAGACCTTGCGCCTGGAGGAAATCACGGTCCGCGCGTCGCGACCTTCATTGATGTGCTGGCGTAGGTCCTCTGGAGGAAGTCGATGATTGGCATGTCGCGGATGACCCCCTTGCGGTGGCTGCTGCCTCCCGCCAGGGGCCTGGCTCCCGCGAGCGTTGTCGTTGCTGAGCTGGTGTCGAGGATGGCCGCCAGCCGTTCGGCTGTGAGCCTGGCTCCGACTCTCACCCACGCGCTCCTCCCTGATGGTGGACGCCGGGTTATGCTGGTCCAGCTGGATCCAAGCCCTCTGCGCGTAAAGGAGTGCTTGACGCATATCCGGATCATGACTGCGCTTGAGGATGGCCGTCACCCTGGCAATATTGGCCACCGGAGTCCTGAAACCCTGTCCGCTTACGGCAGCGAACTCAGGGTCAAGCTCACGATGCATAGACCGCCTACGCTCGTTGGCCCTCCGCGCCTCACGGTCGGCGTCGTTCTCATCGCCGGCGTTGGCCGTGATCTCATCTTCGGAGATCGCTTCAAAGTTGACGATGGGAAGATCCCCATCATCCTCGCCTTCTTCCGCCATTAGCACCTGGCGGGAGGAAAGCTCATGAGAGCTTGCATCGACTAGTTCAGTCGACCCTTCCGCCGCGGTAGCCAATGGCCTGCCCTCTTGAAAGGGCAAGGGCTCGAGATGAGCCACAAGTCGACCCTCTGCCTCAAGTAGATTGGAGAGCACCATGCCCCTCCAATGCACAATGCGCCCCTCCGGCAGGGAGGTGACCACCAGATCGCTGGCGCCCGAACAACCCGAGGCCGCCCGACGCGCGGTGGCTTCAGGCTTTCCATCCTGGTGCAGAAAGTCCAGGTCCTTCTCTAACATGGAGAGGGACCCAAAGATGTTGGCCTCCTGAAGATCAGTGGCTGGCTTGCATGAACCGAGTTGGGATCGGCTACGCAAATCCCTAGATTGGAACGAGTCCAAACCAGGGGAAGTTGCCGCAATACTGAAAGAAGTCAAGCTTGGAGCGGACTCCATCTCGATCCTTGTTGCAGAAGCATGGAGCGGCAAGTTGTCGAGCCCGTCGACGAACTTGTCGAGGTCGCCGCGGGAATCCGTAGCGAAGGTCTTTGGCCTCATGTCGACAAGGAATCACCGAAAATTACCCACACCATCTGCGATGCAGACCCACGAGCCAAAAATGAATGTCGTACCCTGGGAGGGAACTGACCTGATGAATTTGAAAGATGCCATCGAGTTCGCCGGTGGATCTTCGACGCGCACCCCTACCTGGCGCGCCAGCTATCGGTGTTTAACCGGCTGCCCACCGAGGAATATACCCAAGGTGGTAAGTTTTGGGTGAGGAGACGTCGAGATCACGAACTCGAAGGTGCAAGGAACACAAAGCTTAGACAGGTTCAGGCCGCAAAGCGCGTAACACCCTACGTCCTGTATGGTGGTCTGTATTGCCTTTGGTGTAAAATGATCTAGAGATCGTGTTTTGAGAGGGGTCCCTGTCCTCCCTTATATATCCGAGAGGCCAGGGTTACAAAGATACCAACCAACACCAGCCAAGGAATCGTACCAGAATATATGTCAAGTAGATTCCCTCTGTATCGGTTAGCTCTATCTCCTATTTAAATGGAATAAATAAGAGACAAACAAGACGAATAAGAGATAAGACGGACTTAATCTCCTAAACCTCTTTAAACTACGTCATGTACCCAGTCCCGTGGCCTCGGGTCTGACAGCATGTACATGAACTTCATTTACTCTTTAGGAAGATGTGAACCAATGTGAATCTTGACACGGTCATAATCAGATTTCTCAAAACCGAACATGGCGGCAAACTCAAAGTAATTTATGTTGTACCATTTGCCCTCGGTCATCCAATGGACCCATCTTACATCTCCTCTTGTGTTAAAGTAGCAAGTGGCATAAAATTGAGCAATGATCTTATTGTTCCAATCATATTGGAAACCTATCATTCCTATAAATATGCTTTGCCTTGCATTGTGCAATAATCTCATCAAAGATAGGATCCTCCATATCCTCATATTTCTTCCAATCCACAAATTGAGAGCAAGCAACTTTATATTTCTTGTTGAAGATTGCACTCTCATAGAAATCTTGGTGAAACTTTGTTTGAAAGTGATATTCTATGCTTCTCCCTCTTCTAACATTCATAGGATTTTTCTCTCTTTCCTTCCTAGCCTTTGTTGTCTTGCCCGTGCTGTATAGTCAACCTTGATATAGTTAGGAACAACAGGCCATCTCATCATAACACTGGTCACAAGGGTGGGCTGACTGAACTGCACTTTCTTATCCTCTTCCTCATCTTCACCATGTTGACCACTACCATTTCCACCACCATTTCCACCGCTAGTACCATGACCACCACTGCTGTTGCTGCCTCTCATTTCTCTACCACTCCTTTTCAACCCATGAAGAGATATTTTATAGTTCTCATCACTTTCCTCCCCATCACTGTCACTATTATTTATTCCTGACTTTCAGCAGCTGGCGCATCATCAATGTGAAGTGTGCCTCTAGCATGTTGTCTCATTGATGCCCTTGTTGTTCTCCCTAGAGGAATGTTTGGATGCTTGCTCCTTCTTCGAAGAAAAAAAATCTCTCATTGCCTTCTGAAGGCTCTTGACTCATGGCAGAAAAGATTTGAAATTGAATCCGGAAGAGGGATCCGGAATTTCTGGATTGAAACCACTAAGAATCGGCCTTCACTCCTTGAAATCCTTGGCCAAACTTCCAAATCACCCCAAGTCGCTTCTCTCAAATAGTATGGTTTCGGTCTTGGCTCTTGAGATCCCTTATCTTTTACAATAGAAGGATTTCATATTTAGGCTTGCAGTTATGTACCATTCATACCACTAGTAATCACTTTCTTGATAAATCATGAGAAGCTCATAAAGACAAGAGATAACCACTAGTAGCACAAGCCCTAGCTTTATGTTTGATAGCTTTTGAATGTTGAAGGGAATGATCTACCAAACAATGAAGACTCATAACATGGACTAAATTCCTCACAAAAATATGATGCACACATATATGTGGAAGGCAAGCAAGTGTGCATCTTTTTGATCAATTCAGACCAAATAAGGAACTTAAGCCATATTATGGAGAGTAGCCACACATAGAGGTAAATAATCCAAATTAGAATTCAGAAACACCTTTTCATGTTGAATTGGTGACCTTGAAGTCAAGTAGCATACTCACGATAAAACCTCATTTTTTCAAGAATATATTTCCATTTACTCTACACACATGAAGCTTGAAAGCAAGGTTAAATATAATGACACAAGATATGAAATTAGCTCCCCCTTAATATGTGCATCAAGGATGGAATACTTGAGATATGCACTTTCTATCATCTAAGACACTTAGAGGAGGCTTATTCCATATTTTGGTCAAGTCAAACCAAAAATATTATGACACTTGAAAATAGGTCAAGAAATGCTCACTATGCTCTGTTATGTCAATATCAAATATTACAGATAAATTCTTTTTAAGCATATAATAGGTTAGCCTTTATGACATCTCAGTTTTGCTTTTCATGCAGAATCCGGAACTTCCGAAATAGAGAAACCGGAACTTTTGGGTTTAGTGGCACCCATCCCACTGATTGAATTCTGAGAACTCTTGACCTTTCTTGATTATTTATTGCTTTTAGATTCTCTTGTATTATCAAGAAAACACTAGCTCCACCACAGAGCTTGTTAAGAGCATCATGTGTCATATTATATAAATTTCTCAAATTGACACAAGAAGCTAAATAGATCCTATACTTGAAATCACACAAAGCAATCTCAGATGTAGGAAGCTAGATAGCTATAAGGGAGGTACTTGTTACCAGAGATGCATTGAAGTATAATATAGATCAATTAGATTTCGACTTGGCAATTTTTCAAGATGAGAGATGAGAAAATCAAACTTGAGATAATATTGACATGATAAAGCTCTTCTCAAGTTTTGCCAAGTCTCCAATGCCCCTCTAAGTATCTGCTAATTCTCTCAAGCACATTTTGGTACTCAAGTTGTGTTGCGTCCATGAAGGTTAGTCAACAAAGATTTGGGGACCCAAATGGCTTTTGGGCGAGTAGTTGATGACTTTATCATCCTACCAGCACAAGTGCCATCATGGGACCTCCTAAGCTGTATATTAATATTGTTGACCAAGTTAGGCTTAGAAATATTACCATTTGGACAATCCTTACCAAGATATCCTTTTCCTCGACATGTGTCACACACTTTGTGCTTGAGGTTGCTTGCTGGCTTGTTCTCTTTCTTTCTGACAGCCTTCCTCTCAAAGTACTTTTCTTGACTTTTCTTGAAGCCTTTGTTTAGCTTGTAGTGATTTTGTTCAGCCAAAACCGGAAATTCAAGTTTACCAGACCCGGAACTTCAGGATTTGCCAGGCAGCACTTTTTACTTGCTTGGACAAGTTGCAATTTTGTGTCCCTTTTCACAGCAGCCAAAGCATCTTCTCTTGGCAAGGCTTCTTTATCTCTTGGAGAGTGTTTGCTAGCCTTCTAACTCGATTGAGCACATTGAAGTATAATGTCCCATGTTGGATTACTTGAAACACTTAATATGAACCAAATTCTTCTTCTTTACTTGAGGCTTGCTCTTGTTGGATTCGTGTACTTGGTTACATGAGCTTTGTACGGTTGATCCCTTCTCAAGCTTCTTCACCATGGTTTCACGGTTATCTTGAGAAGGTTGTACAAAACCCTTCATCTTTGTCAAGTCCTTCAGGAGCCTCTCAGCCTCTTGCTTGAGCACTTTATTCTCTTGAACTAGGTTATCATTACAATCTTCTACAGTCACTAGTTCAAACCAAGATTGTCTCTCTTTCTTACCATTATATGAGCAAGTGTTGTCACTTGGTTGACATGATTTTATCATTGTGATCATAACCTCATGAGCTACCTCTAGCATGGCATATGATTCCACAAGCTTTTCATTAGAGCACTTGAGCTCCATATGAAGAGCTTGCAAATCCATATGCTTGCTAGTGAGCTCATCCACTTGAGGCGTGAGGGCTTGATTCTTCTTTTCCACTAGAGCAAGAGATTTGATTTCTTCATCTTTGTCACTGAGAAGCTTCTCGTGTCTTTCAATCTCTTGATATTGCTTCATCACCTTTTTCATCATCTCAATGTTTCTTGTTTGACTTTTATTGCTCATTTTTGTAAGTTCCTCCAAAAGTTATTCATCATCACTATCACTGTCAGAATCTGATTCATCTTCATGTATAGCCATGAAACACTGGTGATGAACAAGATGTGAACCATAATGACCTGCAGAGGTGGACTCTTCACTTGGCCGGTGTTACAGCCTCTCCATCAGATCTGGAACTTCCGGGGTTCCATATCCGGAACATCCGGATATGCAGCAACAGCAAAGGCGAAGTCTCTATCTACATAATCTTTGCCTTCTTGAATCTTGCTTGCTGTCATTTGAAGTTCAGCTTCTAATGATGATATTGTGCAATCCTCAATAGACTCACTAACTTCTTGTACTTGTACACCACATTTGGCCTTATCATATATATCCTTGAGAGTGGCCCAGATAAGATGAGCATCATGATGTACCTCTTTCATCTCAGATAACATCCTGAATATCCTCACAAAGAATACTCCGTAAGAAGTTAGTAACACAAGTAGTGAGTTGTGTGCAATCCAACTCCTCTTGAGTAATATTGGCCCAATCGATATGGTCAATATCAAACTTTGGAGGAAGAATGCTAGCAACAAAAATTCGCTCAATATTTGGACCAATGATCCTAAAAGCATTAAGTACATGATCAGACCAAGAAGCGTAGTTGGAGCCATTACTTACAAACATCATTATACGATCCAACTCGTGGAAAAAGCCGACTAGGTGGCTCAAAGAATACCTCAATAGGTGTCGACATCTTTCTTCATGGTAGTTAAGCTTTGATGTGAAGTCTTGCTCTGATAGCAATTGAAAGGACCGTGATATCGCCTAGAAGGGGGAAAGCAAATAGGCGCACCTACAAATTTTCACTCCAAAGCAGCGGATAAAATTCACTGTCCGCTGAAACCTGGAACTTCTAGGTTTGCAAATGTGGAGATTCCGGATCTGTGCAGGGCAGTAGATGAACTCGAAACTTTCGAATTTTGCAAACCGGAACTTCCGGGTTTACACAGAGCAAAGTGAACACAATTAATCTAGTGCGAGTAAATGGATATAAGTTCAATCCCTAGATGTAGAGTAGGCTCAGTAGAGTTTCTGGAGCAAGTCCACACATCCCTGCACTTACAAAAACAACAATCTCTCCAAGGACACAAGTGACCAATGGAGAGCTCCTCAAATCCACAAGATAATATCAAGCACAATTGACACAAGGATTTTTACCGAAGTTCGGATTCACTGCATGTGCTACACAAGCTCAGTGAATCCTACTCTCCGTTGAGGAGCTCCGCGAAGCCTCCCCGCCAAGGCGCTACACAAGCACACCTTGGCCTTCTACTATCTTGATTCTCTTCTCTTGCGGAGGTGGAAACCGATCTTTACAAACTCCCCGCGACAGCCCACACAATTTGGTGCTCACCGGGTAACACCAAGCCGTCTAGGAGCCAAAGCTCCAAGAGTAACAAATGCGAAACACACGATTTTGGCCAAACTCAAGTGCTCAAGGTTTGTTGTGCTCTCTGTTCTTCTCAAGCTTTCACTCTCTCAAACCCAACTCAACGATATTACAAGAATCACAAAATCTCACAAATAGTGGTTGGGGAGAGCTCAACAAGGCTACCAAGCTTTTCTTAGGATGACCAACAAGTAGCTAAACAATGTTTGGAATAGCAGGCCCCCAAGGAGGGAGCTCAAGGGTATATATAGCTGGGTCCAAAGAAACTAGCCGTCAGTGACCGTCAGAACCCGAAACTTCCGGATTCACAAACTCAGAACTTCCGAGTTTTCAAACCAACTAGCCGTTAGTGCCACGTATGCAAAACCCGGAACTTCCGAGTTGCCCCTGTTAGTTCCAACACTTGAGGTTTTTGTGTCTCTCTCAACTCACTTGGGGTACTTGAGTCTGAGACCAAACCAAAACACAATGTGATGCATTCCTCTTGATAGTACGGTATATCTATACTCAAGATCAAAGATAGATTATATTTCAACCACTTGAGTTTCTCAAATGTGTATCATGTTGTGCCTTGATCATTTACAATCTGAGGAGAGCATCCAACTTGGTTTCTATAACTTGAGCATAAGTTCCTGGAGCTAGTGATTGAATCTTCATCAATGAATGAAAACCGCTTCTAGTTCAATTCATCATCTTCATAATATGATTTTAGAAAGATTGATACTTTCCACTATGAACACCATACATGACCAAGATTCTTCAAGTTGAATCCAAAGAAAGTTTCTTCACTCTAGCATTGGTGCCTCGGCACAAACCAATTGCCCTTCGCCAAGCTTAGCCCTCGAAACACTATCCCGAATTCCGACCCTTCATCCTTGCATCACATAGAGTTCCATATAGGTTTGTATCACAATTAAATCATCAATCAAATTCATTCTTTACCATTCTTTGCAACTTATATCTTCTATTGATAGATTGTCCATTTCTTCACAAGATATTTCCTTCTAGTACTATGACCTTGTCAACAAGCTTTATTTGGATATGAGAATAAATAGTTATCATCAAACACGTGTCTCAATCCATATAATACTCATTGATTGTTAATATTATCACTTTAATCATAGCCTAGTCATAAGTCTTGTCATATGAGCCCTTTACCTTTATTTTCAATATATTTCATCACAAATAATCCATTGATATGATAATCAATTCCTGCTCATATACTTGATAAGATCATTAGTTCTTTAATCGTGGTGTCATTCAATTCACCAAAACCCACTAGGGGCCTAGATGCACTTTCACATTCTCATCCTCAAAAGATGAACACATTGGGTACCAATGGAGTCGTAGATGTAGGATAGGTTATTCTGGTGCTGCTCGCCTCTAGAAGATATTGGGCCAGAGGTGATGGTGGGCGGGATTGACTCCTAAGCCTAGCAAGGAACCAAGTACATAGAACAACAATTACTACAGCTCCCCTACGCACCATCATGAGATGCAACTCAGCTGGATCCATGGCTACAACATGGCACATAACAGTGGGAAACAAGAAACAATAAATTAAACATGAAGTAGTGTTGTTACTGATGAAATATTGCATCTACTGTAAAGTAAATTGGCACGAGTACAACAAATGCGCCACCCAGTGCGAAAACACATCATCGACCCCTACCAAGAGCTTAGAAAATGGACCTTTAACATTTCATTTCAACAGATCTGGCCCTAAACCATTACAAAAACAAGAGACCTCTAGTCCAGAGGTAGTTCATGGTAAAGATCTATCAAAGCAGGCAAGATAACTAGCAGATCCAGCGCAATAGCAGAAACAAAAGGCCACATGTACAAGGAAACTAGCAGATCTAAACATGAACAAACAACAAAACTTTCATGTATGTACGAGCAGATCTGCACAGGCGAAAATGGAGGGGGGAGGGGAGGGGGGAGGGCGGAAAGAGAGGGGTGAGCTGCGATGCAAATCACGGGGTGACTCCATGGCGGAAGCATACCAAAGAACCGGTTCTCGCCGAACCTTAGGGTAGGGTGGGAGACGCCTGAGAGCGGAGACGGAGGAGAGTAGAGCGAGAGAGAGCTCGAGAACGGAGCAGGAGGCGGCGGCTGCGAATGATGAATAGTAGCCCAGGGCGGTAACCCTAGCGAGACCGCCAGGTTATATACGATGGCCAAGCGGAGACGGGGATGCACCCACGGAGCCAGTTCCGCCCGCGCGCCCGCCTATACGGCCCGCTAGCCGGAGCTTGGCCCAGGAAGTACATAGATTTCGGGTGTACCCGCGGAGCTAGGCTGGGGAGGTTGATTTGGACAAGGGGAGCAAGGCTAGGTGGTCTATACAGGCAACCAAACATGGGCTGGTTGGCCTGCTGGAGCCTGGTTGGGAGTTAGCCACCCAACAAATCAGGCCTATTATCAACTATGCTTCAATTTAAACAACTAAGAGTGACAATATATTTATCTGAGCAGTAAATCATTGTTTACATAAATATAGAATGAGCAACAAATTCATTATTCGTTGTATAAAGATACTATGGGGAATAAAGTTACATGTAACAAGTTTAGTACTTCAAGTGGTAATGGTACTAACATCAAGTTTGTTACAAATTCGTAATAAAATGGTGGTATTAAAATCAACTTTGCTACAAGTTTATAACAAAATGGTGGTATTAACATCAAGATTGTTACAAGATTACAATAAAATGGTAGTATGCACTAGGTTGTATCAGGTTTAAAAAATCCAAAAATTTATGGGTTTAGGTTATATGAACAAACCCGTGCCCAAAAATTCAATTAGAACTTTTTGGCCATCAATAAACCCACAGGTTTAAAAATTAATCTAAACCGATACCTGTTGTCGGTCAAAACCCACCGGCGAGCAGCGACATGCAACACGAGGAGCCGGGAGGCTCCCGGGACTGCTGGTGGACCCCGGTCCCTCGGTCAACGGTCCAGGATCTGGCACACGACCTGACTTCAGGATTCGCTAGGCGTGCCACCTACCTGATCAGGAAGGTGTCGATGCGTTTTCAATTAGTCTCCTACATACACAGACACAATCAAACGTTAGTCCGAGCCGTGATCAGCTCTCCGGCTGACCCCCGAAATTGGCTGTAAAGAGCCGATTGTTCCCCGGTATCAGATCGGATCTGTACGTCTAAGCAAAGTGCATAGATCTGATGGTATTGGAAACTTGCTCCGCGATCAACAAGCTAATTCAATCCACGACAGTTAAAGCTCTCACCACATGACCGGAACGTCCTACGCGTAGTTAAGCCTAACAAATATGAAAGATGACAGAACACTGACCCAAGACGAGGCCTAAAAACCAACAAAAAGCTGATTCCCGGAACAATCCCTCTTCAGATCAATATAAAGCATCAAACATGCTGCCGGAACATTCAACCCGTTTGAACGGCCTAACCATGCAGATATTGAGCCGAATCTTTGATGAACAAAGACCTACCATAACAGATTGAATCTACTAGCCGAAGCAGAGCAAGACGCTGCCCTTGCACCCGAGATCGTGCACAAGGATAGCTAAACGCTTTCGGGTAGCAAAAATGCATGAATACGATGTAAAAACCAATGCAACCCCGTAAACGCTAAGATAACTAGTGTTACTCACCATCAACAACGCTTCAGCACGAGAAACACAAAGATAACAGGTAGGAAACGATGTTGCCCTGATCACGCCTTGCGTAATCGGGGCAGCATGGCGATTACCTAGAAGAAACCCTAAAATAGGGGTGGCAATGCGCCGAGATTTCGTTTGTAGATGTGTGTCCTTTTTTTTATTCGTAGCCTAGGGTACATATTTATAGTCCGGAGACTTGCCTCTCCAAACTAGTCCTAACAGACTACGACACGAATCCTGACTATCTATATCTAAACTAACTTAAACCATAACTTAAACCAGATACATAGCCAATCTGGCCCTAAACCGCCCGCGCAGGAGCCGATTCGCAAGCCCATTACAATTATCCTTTGAACCCATCTTGCTCGCGACCCATCTTCTAGCCCAGCTAAATTATGGCGATAACAATACCCTAATGGAGTAAGAACCCATCTGGTTTCGAGTACCTATTGCCATCTCTACGTACACGCGAGTTGCGATGATGGGTGTTTTTGAGCTTGTAGGTAGCTTTTTAGTTCGAAAAGTTAGAAGCTCGAACAAACAACAAACTTCTCGTGCAGCTTTCGAAAAGCTAAAAGTCTAGTAAATCTGAGTTTATATGGAAAGCTGAAAAACTTAGTTTTCTAAGCTCTTTTAGCTTTTTGAGACCAGAAAGTTAAAAGCACTGTCTAAAAGTTATCATTAGCTTTTCCAGAAAAGCTTCAAAAGCTGTAGCCCTATGTTTTCTTTTTGCCCGCATGAGATTTGTTTGCACCGAAGGATCGGGTGCTATTCGGAGCTGCATATGCGAGGGCGAGCAGCGGCATTGCAGAAGGCTCACTCTCGACCCAACACGAGTTAGCCTCCCCACCGCCTGCCTTCATCATCTCCAACGGCTCCCGCCGCTAGATCCGATCTCCTCCAACCCGTCACTACCACCACCGGCTGTCACACCCATGCCCGGATCCTAGCCCATCGGTTGTCTTGCCACCATCCTGACCAGCGACGCTCCCGCCGCCGCCGCGCGAGCTTCCGTGCCACCCCTCCCTCCCCTTTCTAAGCCCTGAGGCCATAGAAAACCCCAGCAGCCCCCCTTCCAAAGTCCGGCGGCGAGCTCGTGAAGAACAAAAATAAGGGCTCTTGGGCCTACCTGTAGTGACCGCGTGCACTCTTCTTCGATGCATCCCCTTGTAGTCATGCGTGACACTCCTAGTATTTCCGGATGGATCCGTATAAATTTATGGAGAAGAGGGTTTGGTTGTCTGCGTGAACAGACGCAGGCGGCATGAGCGGATGCAAAAACACATCTTCATCATGACCCCGTAGTGCGTTCAAATTGGCCATCTCCGCTCATGCATGCTCGGTGGATGCATTGTATGAGTTTCGGGTCCACTAGTCATTCTCACATGCAGGGTCACTCGCATGCGCTCACACAACTATCCAAACTTGTTGACAAAGATTACTTAATGCGCTAGTGCAACCGACCAAACATCTTCCTTTTCACGATCACTGCATCCGCTCAACCTGCTGCCCCTCATCTACAATATATATAGAATATATGATGCATGCATACAAGATCATATATGAGCAACCAAAAAACTATGTATGATGTATCGCTGAAGGTGACAGTATGTTTTGCTATCACATGAAGATTGTGCGGAGCGGGCCGCAAGCAGGGCCCGAGCTCGATCGAGGAGCGTGCAAGCGGGCCCCGAGCTGGAGGAGAGTGTAAGCGGGCCGCTAGCCTAATAATAAGAAGGTACCGGCAGCAGTACGTTTTTTTATTGACTAGAAACCATAAAATATATTTACATAATAAAAAATTTACATGCATCTGTCTGTGAATAATTTTATTCTAGATTTTTTTATCTTTAATTTATCCACACAAAAATAATATACAAACTAAATAAAATGATCACGTGCGAACAAATTGTTTAACATGAAAAACAAACGTGTTCAGATTGCAAACAAATACATTGTGAACGATTGAGACCGCTAAAGACTATTCGTATCACAGCTAGAGAGAATGCTTCCAGTACCGGTCAAATGGCGCGGTTAGTACCGGCTGCCGTAGCCGGTACCGTCTGGCCAGTACTAAATGGAGTACCATTCAGTAATGATTGCAGCGCCCGCTACTAAACGCGCCACCTAGAAAAAATACAAAAAAATTCGGTCACCCCCGGGAGTCACAAGTCACACGAATTTTTCATGCGTAAATGCAGGTGCGTGGCCGCGGGGATGAGAACCCACAACTTCCGGCCTCGCCACAACCTCCGGCCTCCTGCGTAGTTTTCTTACCATCCCACCTACGCATCACATGTGATGGGTGGGAGATGCTTTCTTTTTAAAGCAATCCTGGAGGATCATTTAGCACCGGGCCAAAACACCGACCGGTACTAACTGTCACCCTTTAGTACCGGACCAGAACACCACCCGGTACTAAAAGGTGACGTATCACTACTACAAATCGGGTCATCACCACCGGTTCTGAAACCTTATCACCGCCGGTTTATGTTTCCGTTGGATTAGGGTCGACAGTGATGGGTTGGGCCATCACCGCGGGATCTAGAACCGGCGGTGATAGCCTTCCAAGAAAAAAATAGGTGAGGGGTGACGGGTGAAGGAAGAGAAGGACAGGGAGAGGAGGGGTGGCGTGGGGGAGAAAGAGAGGAGGATTGTGAGAGAAATAATGAGAGGGAGAGGACTTCGAGAGAGAGAGAGAAGGAAATGGTGATAGAGTAAGAAGGTATCACCGCTGGTTTACGACCCGGCGGTGATGGTGGCTATCACCGCCGATTCCAAAGGGACCCGGCAGTGATAGACTATCACCGCTGGTTCTGTTCAAACCGGCGGTGATAGGGCGTTTGCAATAATAGGTTCCGTAGTAGTGTTTAGTACTGGTCGGTATTTGGCCCGGTACTGCTTTCAAATTTAGAACCGGTACTAAAATGGTTTTACGCCATCTTTAGTACCAGGTAATGAGTGACCGGTACTAATCTTGTGCGACGAAAAGTTGTTTTTCTAGCTGTGTATATACATGTATAACAAGTGCATCCACTCAAACCATGAACGTTGCAATATCTCCGGCGGCATTTCACTCCGTAGTGCCAACACTGGGAGGGAGTGGCGATGCTTCCGACTTCTCCAAAATCCAAATCTATCACCGGAGACATCGAAGCTAAGCTGTGGAAGGAGCACGATTGGATGCAAATGGTCTGACCACACGATGTACAAAATGTAGCTTCCCTATTTCCTTTGATATGGTCGTATGGAAGCTGTACTTTTTGGCTTAGACTGCTTCACCTCCTAGTAAATTCAGGACATCTTAATTAATCCTTTTAAATAAAATAATATATCTCAGGAACTTGGAAGGTAGCAAATGGATATATGTGTTGGCATCTTGTCTTAATTTAGCCTAACTGGCTCCAATAGGCATTCTAAGACTAACAAAGTAGACTTGACGTATCTTGGCTGGTTTCTTACAAAAAATGTCATATCCATTGCTGGCAAATTGTTGGCGCCATGTATCCATCGTATCTTCGCCGGCATGCATATTTCTTCGGTTAAAAAAAGGAGCAGAAACCAAATAAGAAAGATGAAAAAAAATAGCAAAGCGGTTTGAGTTACCAAGGCAGAACTGCATATGATGCTTATTAGACACAGTCTAATTAATTAAAATCACGTTAAATTACGGTGTAACTTCATTTCGTGTATGTATATATATATAGCTCATCATGCACGTGTTATTCAGCTCCAAAACCAAAACACACATAGCAATTGCTCCCAACAATGTTTGCAGTCGACTCTCCCTGTCTTGGTTTGATGCCGTCCATTTGGGTTTGCTACATGCTGCTGTCGACACTGTTCTTGCCTCTTTCTACCTCACTTTCCTTCAACTTCGATTTCTCCCAACCGGGTGGCTACAACGCTGCAAACTTCAGCTTCGACGGCGACACACACTACAACTTCCAGGCCCAGGTGATCGAGCTGACAAAGAGTGACGGGAACCAAGGCTTGGACAACAGCGTAGGCCGGGCGTCGTACAATCAGCCTGTGCGCATCTGGGACGAGGTGACCGGCGAGCTTGCTAGTTTCACCACCGCATTCTCCATCCAAATCCTGCCGGACATTATAAACAACCACACCGCAGGCGACGGTATGGCTTTCTTCCTCGGGCATTACCTTTCGAGGATCCCTAGCGTCAGCGGGGGTGGCAACCTCGGCCTCTTCACCGAGGGTGAAAACAGCACCAACGCGACGGGAGACAATCGGGTCGTGGCGGTCGAATTCGATACATTCTTGAACTTAAACTACGACGAAACCAGTGACAACCACATGGGAATTGACACCAACTCCCTCATCTCGAAGGAGTACACCAACACTAGCGTGCCTGGGAAGAACCTGACCTCCGGTCTCGTGATGACCTGCCAGGTCACCTACGTCAACAGCACGAAGCGCCTCGCTGCTGACCTCCAGATTGGCGACGTTACTTACCACGTCGGCACTAGTGCTGACCTGAGCTTGCTCTTACCGAGCGTGGTGGCAATCGGCTTCTCAGGGGCTACTGGCGTCGCGTTGGAGCAACACCGGGTTCTGGCATGGTCATTTAACTCCACACTCGATAGGACCCCTGAAACTGCACCGCCGCTTCCACCACCGTCTGCACATGCACCGTCAGCTTCATCTGATAATGGTCATCGTGGTGGAGGTTTCTTCTCAAAAGTTTCATGGAAGATAGCTGGACCAATAGTCGCAGTAGTTGTGGTACTGCTGGTAGCTGCCTTGGGAGGTCTCTTGTTGTGTCTATTGAAGCCATGGGCAGGAAGAAAGAGAGAGAAGTTTTTAGCTTCGGATTATAACAAGCGAGGTGAGAGTCAAGAACCAACTTCGGAAGAGGCTCCTGCCAACATCCCGAGACCTTTCAGCTACCGTGAGCTGGCCAAGGCGACAAACAAGTTTTCAGTGCAAAATAAGCTCGGGGAAGGGGGCTATGCCATCGTTTACAAGGGCCAACTGAAGAATCCAAACCGACTCGTGGCCATAAAAAACTTCAAACTCGTAAGGCAATCGACTACTGAAAGGAGGAAGGCGTTCGAGGATGAAGTCAAGGTTATTATTAAAGTCAGGCAAAGGCACCTGGTTGAGTTAGTAGGCTGGTGCATTGATGAAGAAAAGGATATCGTGTCACTCGTTTACGAGCTTGTGTCAGAAGGGAGCCTCCATGAACATTTGCACAAGGGAAGGAGTTGGTTGTCATGGCCCAGGAGGTATGTATGTAGTTTTGCTATTCATCAGAAAATCCCCATCTTCTTTATACTACTTTATACCAAAACAAAACCTTTATTCTCCATCCAGTCCTATCTTGTTCATCTGGTACTTGTATTTACCTGTGCTTTTTCTTATTGTTACATAGGTATCAAATTATCCTCGATCTAGGGTGTGCCCTGCGGTATCTTCATGCAGAGTGCACGGAGTGCGTCTTGCATGGTGACATATCAGCATCTAACATACTGCTCGATGCAAAGCATGGAGCTAAATTGGCAGACTTCGGTTTGGCAAGGTTGATGGACCACGCCATGGAGCTAAAAACGACCTGCAATTTGGCTGGAACGCCAGGCTATATCGATCCGGATTTTGTGGACACCAGGAAGCGGAGCAGGGAGTCGGATGTCTACAGCTTCGGCATTGTTCTTCTAGAGACAGTCACTGGGCGAAGCCCCGCTGCTGCTGCTGGAGACCTTGTGTCCCCCTTGCTAAAGTGGGCATGGGGCATTCAGCGCAGCAGTACGATCCTGGAAGCAGCGGATCCAAGGCTCAGACACGAATCCACGAGTGATCACCAAGGTCAGATGGAGCGTGTGCTACAGGTCGCGCTCTGGTGCGCACACACTGAACCGACGCAGCGGCCATCCATCAAAGAAGCCATGAGGGCCTTGGAGTCGAGGGATGTGGTGATCCCTCATTTAACACTGCCAGGGTTTGTGGCTGGTCCATCAAATCTTGTTCTTGATGACATGTCATGTGAGACCTCAGACAGTGTTATATCCTCGGCTACCAGCCGGGCCTAGCTAGCGCTGGAATCTGTGGCCTATAATAAAGTTCTTAAAAAAAACCTGCCTTAACGGAAATAGGGCGCCGCTTTAGTCTTCCAGCACAACTTAATTTGTTCTTGTACAAAACATTAGATATACCTTTCCTGTCACATGCATCAGAGCATTATGCGGGTCCACTGTAACTTCTTTTGTAGTTGCATGCTCTAATAAGGTGCTTCCTCTAGTGGGACAATGACACATAGAGCCTAGGGATCACTTGACCCAGCAAAGAAACTTGGAGAACTTGAATGGTGAGTATGATACTTAGTATCAACATGAACTTCTTGGGGGCATTGTTGAGGGGCGAGTCTGACTATCCAGCCTTCCGTGAACAATAATTGCAAACATTCAGAGCAAACGATTGACGAGAGAAGCATATGCAATGCAAACCCAAAAATCCATTTGTGGAGTCCACTCCAGCACGCATTGTTTAGGAAGGCCTCAGGACTTGAGTGCAAATCCATATATGAGGTAGCATAGTAAACATAGATTATCACAAAATTAAAAAATCATAAGGCATAAACTCTAAACCTTTTTTATTTAATAGATTGAAATATGGATGCATTTAGTTTGTGAAGCGGTACGATGGACTGCATTTAGTACGGTCTAATTCCCACCGGTATTTTAATTTTGTGGTGGTTGGAAGCTGTGTTTTCCGGTAGTGTTATTTTCTCAAATAAAATATTGAGGGAAGTTTTCTCAAAAAAATTATTTGATAATTTATAAATACTGGTAGTTTATCAACCTGTGCCTTTTACATGTTGTAGTAAATAGTGATAGTGATACAAGTATAGAAGTTTGTTTATCTTCTCTCTCTCTCTCTCATTAGTTCATATTCTAAGAAAATGGTTATACAGATACTTTGTATGATTTATCCGGTTGTGGTATTCTTTATTTAGTAGTTACTCTATATACTTTTTCTATCCCTATTTACAATTTCATCCCCATTGCATTGCACCACCATATGTACTAGATATGTGTTTAGTTGAAACATCCTTAGTTTGACTTTTATGAGTTTGACATAGAAATCAATAGGTCGTTTCCCTAGTGGCGCATCATGCATGTATACCTAGACTTTGTTTATCCTATATCAATAATGGCAGAAGAGGATATGTTAGAACCATATATTGGATGTATAGGAGTACTTTAGGATATATTTTTTAATGACAGAGGTAGGTAATTTAGATGTAGATGATTTAGAAGGTCATTTTAGGTTATCTTTGACAATAATAAATGCGAGTTTCTTTAGATTATCATCATAATGATATAGTTGGGTATTTTGAATAAACATCTATGGTATTAATTTAGTTTTTTTTGAAATGGCATAGGTGGTTAATTTTGATACAGATTTAACGAGTTATTTTAGACTATTTTCATAATATCATAGTGGTTAGGATTTTTTGGGAAACAAAATATAACCAATAGTTATTATTGCCAATGGTGATTAGAGTCTACCCAATTAATAGCTAGATATTTTTATTTTTGCAAGAGTTGTTAGGATTTATATAATTTTTTCTTGCATGTCTGCTAATGATTAATGTGGAGGATCCAAAAGAAGTCTCTAATTAGTACCAGTAAGGTAAAGTTGTATTCCCCCATAACTGAATCTGAACTCAACAATTTTTCTACCACCTCTGCTATTAAATATATAACACCATTAACTTTTTCTATTTGTTTGACTTTTAATCTTTTCTATAAATATTCATGTAACTAGATAAATCGATAAGTCAAATCTAAAGTACGTTTGATGACAGATCCAGTGGTACTTATTTCATTTTACTAAACTAATTGAGTAAGCAAATATTATTGATGAAATGAATTTGGAGAAAAAAGTCAATGCTGTCACATATTTAAGAGTGGAGGTAGTATTTGATTAGTAAATATGTGATTTTCTAGCCATGTCAAGGGAATTCCTAGGACTTAGTGAAATTTCTAGGTATCCACGCCATATAGGTGAATCAAAAACGACAAAACTTAGTAAATTGAACCAACTAACATAGTTATTGGAAACAAAAATAGTTTAGGAGCTTATTCGGACTTTTGCTGTACTTGAGGTGGGTAAATTTTGAATTTCCTTAAAATAGGATAATAAAATGAATCAAATTAATACGTCAAATACCTGTTGATCAATTTCAATCCATAACAATTATTCAAGCAATAGAATGACACACTGTTCGAGTAGTACGTAAACATCCAAGTTATACAACTCCACGATTAACTCTAGGGCATATCATGGTAATATACGAAATATAGAGGAAAGTAACAACCACAAATTTGCAATAATACAGTAATGAGTGTTCTGTCCACAAATTTGGATACATATCATTATTTGTTGCACTGATATCGTCCGTTCTCTTCTTGTTTAATTTGCCGTCTTCTTCCACCTTGCAATTTTTTCAATTCCCTAGGATTGTAGAATAAAATAATCAAATTAAACAACAACTAACTTGCAAAGAAAACTGAAATTCAATTCACAAAACTGGGTTTATTTTACTTAGTCCCTGAACTGAGCTAAAAGTTATGCGACATAAAACCTTTTAGTTATTCCTGTTGCTAAGATTGTTGCCCTGATCACTGTGAATACTTGTTTTTACTTTCAAATATACGATGTTTTGGGTTTTTCTAGGTAATTTTTGTAAGCATCCAACAGAGTCCAAACTGGCTTAGGCCCACTCACATGTAGGTGGACCACACACGCCCAACCTGTTTATGATTTCTTACTTGCTTCACGTTGAAGCTAAAGTGTTAGTAAATCCGGGGTTGGTGGCATGTGCTCTATTGGCAATATAAGTTGGTTCCAGTCTATCCAAATTAGCAAGGTATACTAAACACGTGCACCAATGTACTGATAGCTAGGGGTTTCATGAGCCAGTGAAAATGCTGGCTATTCCCACATGTGTTTGAAAACCTCTAGTTCCAACGGACGGCCGCTAGTGGAAACCTCTACTTCCTAAGGTGAAAATGAGTTATTTGCATAGGTGGTTAGTTTAAGCAAGATGCCTTTATAAGGTGAAAATGAGTTATTTGCATGATATAAGGCAAGCATATAACTTTTTTATGATTCCTGCCTTCCTGATGTTTCTATCATTATTTATTTATCTTCTCTCCAGAATGAACAACTCACTACTCACTTAGATATTATCTCTAATGAAAAATAGAATATCAAGGATATTTTCTGTTTCTTTTCTATGGATTCCATTATCCCTTTAGGCCCTGTTTGGATCCACGTAGCTAATCCATTAGCTGGCTAGCTGGAATTAGCTGGTTGGACCTGCTAATTCGATAGTTATTATCCTGCTAGTTAAGAGGGCTTTAGTTGCATATTAGCTAGCTTCGGTTGGATCCACCTTAACTAAAATTAGCTGCCTACAATTAGCTGGTGGATCCAAATAGGCTTTAGTTACTTGTTGATTTGAAATATGCATGTTCCTTGAAATGGAAGGAGTATTTTTGATGCATACCTTGCGTGGTCCGACTGCAACTTGATTGTCCTCAATCGAAGTGATCACGAATCCCAATGGTTTCAGCGTAACTACATGGATAGTTATAGTACCCAAATAATGATTAGAATTGTCTGCTCCCTGTTTTATTCCATGTTGACCATAGTATAATGTCATAAGTTGGAATGTAAAGGTAATATATTGAATATCTTACTCGGACACAGTTGTGCTGAACGGTGGCCCACCGACTTGACCTTGGACCTGTGGTACCATCAACAAATTATACGTACATCATCAGCCGGAACAAAAGATGTAAAAAAACTACCAGTGCATTATGTATTAGTAACCACCTATAAAGTTACACAAGATTGTTTCTGAGAGTTGAGAGATAAAAAAAGACGTAACTTCGGATAATAATCATAGTGATTTTGAAAAGTTTTGAAAAAGTCGTGATTACTTTTTTCCTAGTATCTCTTACTTCTTTTGGCTCAAAATACATGTCGTTTTGGACATTATATTGATTGGCTCAAACCACCTTTTGTTCCGTACGCAGTACGTAGAATCAGCAGAGTGCCTATCTACAGTTAAAAGCATGTGATCATAAGCACAAGACCTCGATAGGCATGTTATGTATGTTAGTTTTACTAATTTGTATATATGCTAGTATATTTGCATGAGCAAGAAAATTTGATGTCGAAATATTAACTAAGACAAACTGAATTTTCATGTATAATATTAGTGGTAATTTAAAGGTTGGACCATGCACAGATATTTTTATAAGTATTAAAAAATTCTCAGTAGGAGGACTGGGCCTCCCTCCTGCTGGTTATATCAAAGGAATCAAGCAATTAAAGTATTAAACACATGCATCAAATTTGTTAGATTAAGTAGGAAATACATAGATGAAAGACACCGGTTTCTAACATATCAGCTTATCTCGGGAAGCATGCATAATAGATATATTCAGATCTCTATTAAGTCAAGCTACAAGCTAAGGCACTGTATATGTATTATGTACCAGGTACATGAGAGTAATGAGCTCTCCTTCCGGCTTCAGGTAGTAATCCATCCTCTTTGCCCATGCTGACCGCAGAGATGGATGCACAGCACAGAAAAACCTGAAACGATTCATAGGTAGATATGAAGTTACAGACAAATGGCAAGACTGCCTCCATGCATATATATAAAAGGAGGTCAGTTGATTACATACACGTAGTCAAAGATAATATCAAAGGATTCTGTGGGAACCCAATTGAAGAAATCTGCCTTGACAAATTCAAAGAATTCAGCATTGGGAGCCGATGAGTACAGCTGGAAAGAAAATTTTCAATTAGACCGGGGATAAGTTCCATGAACCCTAACTTTTCAAAACTGTAAGCTAGCACGTTGGATCGAAACTAGATAGATGAGAAATTGAGTATTGATGCATCAACACTTCACAGCTTGCCATTCTAGTAGTTACATCCCAAAATGTCATCCAAACTCATCTTTAATTTGCTTTAATTTCTATTTCTAGGGAATTTCTTTATTTTCAAGATTTATTGAAAAGAGTTTGATTAATCTATCAACCATGCATGATTAAACACAACAATTAATTATTTGAGACAGGAACCTTTTTTTGAAGTTATAGCATGCATTTGCTCCTACCATTTGTTCTAGAATATAATGCGGGCAATGGTAATACCTGTGCTTCATTCCCTTTGGAATGACTTTTACCCAAGGATTATTTAATGATATCTAAAGGTGGGTAATGGAATGGTGGAACTTTACCTCCTATTTGGGCAATTTAGATTACATTTAGGGATGTAATTGAGTCTTTCTATATATACATGTTCACCAATATATTCTTGTATATTATTATATTTCCTCAAGTACCAAACCTACATTTTTTGTAGGGACCTTTATGATACGAAAAGGTTAAAATGCATTTGTTTGACCAAGTTGTTAATGCATATGCCTAATCTTTTCATACGATATTGGTTACATCTAATAATAAATGTTAAATTACAGTTTCAACCCTATAAGAAGATATGGAGTATTAAAAACAGGTACCTCTTTTGCTTTCTTAAGGGCAGTCCCAGATACATCCAAACCAACGACATAGCGATCAGGGGTGGAGAATTCAACAACATCATGACCCTGCAATATATTTGACCATTTTAATGAAATAAAGAAATATAATTTAGCAGACCATTGATACTAGTACAGAACACGATATTAGTTTCGGTTGGGAAACCTCTGTGATCCTGGTTTCCCAACCGGGACAGCCAATCCGGAACTAAAGGGTTGCAACGCATCGAACTCAAGACCTCCTGTCTCACGTATAGTTTCCTTACCACCCCGCCTACGCAACACATATGACTCTAGATGAGATGCTTTTCTTTTAAACTGATCCGTGAAGAATCCTTTAGTTCCGATTGGGGCCTCCAACCTAGACTAAAAGGTGATTCTTTAGTCCTGGTTAGTGTCACCATCCGGGACTAAAAAGGGATTTTTAGTGCCGGTTGGTGGCTAGAACCGGAACTAAAGGTCCTCTCCCCTAGCCGTTGGATCGGGGCTAATGCTTTCATTAGTCCTGGGTCCAACCCCAGTTGGGACTAAAGGGGGTGAACGTATGTGCCATTCTTTACTTAGTGTAAAGTGATCCAGCCTACTCTATTAATACAGGGTTACCAAAAGAATGCATTTCACGAGGCAGTAGCGCTGACTTGATGCAAGTGTAAGTTGTGATGCTTCAGCGCATGCAACGGGATATCGAGATGAATCATATATGTATCTGGAGTTTTTTGTTGATAAAAATACATCACAGGATTGAGTTTATATACATATACCAACTGTGAAAATCTATGTTAGCAAGAAACAATTCTTGAACTAGACTAATATAATCATATATGTGGGGGTGTAGTAATTCTGCCTCTATTTGTTCTGAGTTGTCATTTTTTATTTAACTTGTTAAAAATCATATTTTTGGCCATTACCTTATCCAACCATTTACTGAAATCAAAACTAATTTGAAAGTGTTTTTCAGGATAAAACTTCTAACACCATTTTATGTCACAAAACTTGATAACTTCCGTTTATATTTAAGCATATATGCATGTGCATTGAAAGGGATCACGATTAAATTTTTTTCCTGTGATGATTTTTCTTTTGCACGGATTTTATTGTGTTTTTACATTCTTATTATATTCGAGTCCGTTTAGCTTACAATATACTGTTGTTGTAAGGTTCTCATTATATACGTTTTGGGTCCACCTGTTGGTGATACGTGTTGCACCAAACCAAAATTTCTGGTGGAAAAGTTGCGTGCTTTAGGAAAAGGTAAAGATTTTTTATTTCTAAAATTTGACTATATGCATTCCCAAACGATATTTTTCTATAATAAAACGAATTATATGATGTGTACAAAACCACTTACCCCACCGCATCCGGGGACAAGGACACGGCCATGGCTAGCAAGAGTGTTTGACTGCACGAGTTTGGTCACTGCAGGCGTTGGCTGCCCCAGATCCCATGGCGTGATGTCTCCCTCCCAGCACTTGTTCCAAGCATCTGCAAGCGTATACGCATTAGACTACTGACAATATATACATGTTTTCACTATTAATTAGTTTGCACCACCCAGTAACTAAAATCAAAATGCAAAGACATTACGAAATATGGGCAACATATATACCTGAGGCACCGGGTCCCTGGATTATCTCCCTCATTCGGCGTACCAGTGGATTGGTACCGTCGTGAACCTGAAACTGGTGAGTAGCGGCCACTGGTCGAGCCATATGGATCGAGATGCTAGCTAGCTAATAATGTAGCTTGAGAGCTACTATATGTGCTTCCTCAGCTTGGTCCTGGATTGATATCGAGATATAGCCCCTGTGCCAAGCGTATTTATAGCTAGACATGGCGTCCGTATTCAGGCCTGGCCGGCCACCTCAAATTAATTAAACTCCAGGTTAGATCTCTCATTAATTAAGCCATTACTTAGCCGCCCTCCACGTTAGTTCCAACGGACGGCCGCTAGTGGAAACCTCTACTTCCTAAGTTGAAGATGAGTTATTTGCATAGGTGGTTAGTTTAGGCAAGATGCCTTTATAAGGTGAAAATGAGTTATTTGCATGACATAAGGCAACCTTTTTTATGATTCCTCCTTCCCGGTGTTTCCATCATTATTTATTTATCTTCTCTCCAGAATGAACAACTCACTACTCATTAGATATTATCTCTAATGAAAAATAGAATATCAAGGATATTTTTTGTTTCTTTTCTATTGATTCCATGACCCCTTTAGGCCCTGTTTGGATCCTAGTAGCTAATCTATTAGCTGGCTAGCTGGAATTAGCTGGTAGGACCTACTAATTTGATAGTTATTATCCTGCTAGTTAAGAGGGCTTTAGTTGCATATTAGCTAGCTCCAGTTGAATCCACCATAACTAAAATTAGCTACCTACAATTAGCTACAATTATCTGGTGGATCCAAATAGGCTTTAGTTACTTGTTGATTTAAAATATGCATGTTCCTTGAAATGGAAGGAGTATTTTTGATACATACCTTGCGTGGTCCGACTGCAACTTTATTGTCCTCAATCGAAGTGATCACGAATCCCAAAGGTTTCAGCACGTCCTCCTAACTACATGGATAGTTGTAGTACCCAAATAATGATTAGAATTGTCTGCTCCCTGTTTTATTCCATGTTGACCATAGTATAATGTCATAAGTTGGAATGTAAAGGTAATATATTGAATATCTTACTCGGACACAGTTGTGTTGAACGGTGGCCCACCGACTTGACCTTGGACCTGTGGTACCATCAATAAATTATACGTACATCATCAGCCGGAACAAAGGATGTAAAAAAACTACCTGCATTATGTATTAGTAACCACCTATAAAGTTACACAAGATTGTTTCTAAGAGTAACTTTGGATTTGTACCGGGGGTATCCCTCGGTGGGTGTGGTGGTAAATACCAACACCACATGCGTTGGCGTGACAATGCGTTGACGTGACAAGGTGTGCCATGTTGGAGTGCCTAGGAGGGGTCTGCCAGCGCATATTCCACATATTAGCCTTATCATGCCACTCCCACAGGTGTGATAGTACAGTCTTGTCACGATACCCAGCCGGCGTGACAAGGTTTGACTTAGAAAAATCATATCTTTTTCATACGATCTCGGATGAAGATTATCTTTATATAAAAATTGTAGCACTTGATGAGTGTCGGTGTTTTACCACCACGCCCACTGAGGCATACCTCCGAGATAGTGAGTTTGTAGGTAGAGTGTCGCCGAGATCAGGAACTCGAAGGTGCAAAGGAATACAAGGTTTTAGACAGATTCGGGCCGCCGAGAGCGTAATACCCTACATCCTGTGTGGTTTGTATTGCCTTTGATGATGATTGTCCCCGAGGGGGTCCCTGTCCGCCCTTATATAGTCATGGAGGATAGGTTTACATGGAAGTCCTAGTCGGGTACAAGCCCAGGAGTTCTACCCGAGTACTTCTCGGGTAGTTTCCTATCGTGTCCGACTAGTTTCACTACTGTACGAGTAATTCTACTGCGTTACGAGTAGTTACAACAGATGTAGGGCGTGGGTCATGTCCCATCCCGTATCCTAAAAGAAGTATGTCACGTGTGCAGTCCCGTGCACCCGAGTCTGACAATGAGATCTACAACTTTGTGGTTTTGAGTTTTTTCATTTGAAGTCACTAAAATGCTTAAATAATTAATTTAAGTTTTCAAAAGCATATTAAGCACTTGTGCCTATATCGGATCGTCTCCAACTTGATATGTTTTTCATGGTTCCACCAAGTAAGCTCTATATAACATTTGACATATGAAATAACATAGACTAAATAATAATAATAATTTGATAAGAAATACAATGAGAAATCAAACTATATAAATGTTAAGTATGGAATATAATGTAACACTCTATATGTTAATGATAGCTTTAAGCTAGATCAAGTAACTTGATGAAAGATTAAGATATTAAAATATGGCTATGATGGTAAAATATGGTTGCTATTTATTTTTCTTCAGAGGGCTTTGCTACAGCAGAATTAATATTGTACTAAGTACCGAGGTACTAAGCAAGTCTTGATCAACTAATCTATATAAATAAAGCCTTATGTGGACTCGCGGATTTAAATTTTGCTATAAAAGTTCACTAAGAGTAGATGCTTAAATTTTTAATATTTTATCATAAAGTTTAATTATGAGCTCTTCGCGTCTAGAGCAGAACAACAATGGTTTACATAGGTATACTACTTCCATACGCCAGCATATGATCAATACGTTTAAGGCTTGACCAACGGATAAATACTCCATACTTTCCATTTTATTGAGGTGTGTTAACTTAAAATCCATTCAAACTTCCACCTTTTTCATTAGATTCCAACACTTAGGTTATTTTAGGTTCATCATGAAATCGACAATCTTATATTTGTATATTTGATATCAACTCAAATGCTTAAAATTTTTATTCAAACTTTCTTCCATGTTGTAGTACATGATTCATACTACAACTTTTATATTGGCTACAACTTCACTGTTTAACTATATTTCAAACTTGAAACTCTGCAAAATAACTAATTGGTTATATTTCTCTTCTTCAAATACTTGCCCAAATTCAAAATTTTTGTACAATACTTGAGCTTGCTTCACTCACTTGGTCTAGTCTTAACCTTAACCTTGTCCACCTATTTATACTATTTTTTACCATCTCACATTTTAAATTCTCAACTTCCTCATTTTGGCCAAATTTAGCTCAAATTTGGCTAGATTTTAACCTTATTATCACATGTTACTCTTTTTCCCTAATGCCATTTGGTCCATTCTGAAAGTGCATCTAGACCCCTAATGAGTTTTAGTGGATTGTATGATAAGATGATTAAAGCACTAACATATTTGTTAATGAGCTGTAGAGCAGAAATTTATTTGTAAATCAATTTATGGTATTGGCTCTTGTGACCACTGTTCGCCTACACGGCCCCGTGTACACACCGTGTACACGCTACACAGTGACTAGCCGTGTCCGTTTAATCAGCTGTTTACCCCGTTTAGTGACCGTTTAACCCGTTTAAATGGCCGTTTAGTCCGATAAATAACTAAACAGTAGGTGACCTACTGTTTACGTTTACCGTTTAGACTAACATTGCTTGTGACATGCAATCAAATAAAGGAATATACTGATGACTGGCAAGAAACATGCAATGCAAAATAGAAACAAGTGTTCATGCATATTAAATGTGGTTTCTATCTATGGCTTGTCATCACAGAAAATTGGGTTATCAAAATTATGTGATTGAAAAGCAAGATAAGCATATGAAGACATGAATTTTAAATTGGATATTCATTGTTGATGGTAAAACAAAGCTAAGCACAAAGAAGGTAAGATAGGATGAAGGAATCAAGCAAGTGACTATGCAACGAGGGACTAAGCAAAGTTTGGTCAATGACGACTTGGATCACAGGATCTTTGCTAGGGTGAAGTACTTAGTACTTGAAGGATTTTGCAGCATCAAGTTACCAAGTTTTAACTTGGTTCGTGTTAGAGCTCGAGTACGGAAGTTACTCTGATTTTAGTCTGCTTCCTGTTTTGGACCAGCTCAACCGGTCTGATCGGTTTGAGTGCTGACAGTTGCATTAAGTGTTGTAATTTGCAGAAAAGAGTAAAACCTACCCCCCCCCCCCCCCCCGCACACACACACACGCACATGCCACATGCTGAAATTATGTTATCTTATGGTAAACTCGTGTGGATGTGTCACTTAGATCCATCAACTCCAAAAGTTTATAAACTTTTTAAGTTGTTCACCATTGGTCCATAACTATCAACATATGCACGTAATACTAACATGGCTTGCTGACTGTACATTTCTCTTCTTTTAGACTGTCAACTTGGTTTATAATGAAAGTTGATTCATCTACTTATGGCTTTCTTCTCCACCATGCCATCTCCATCCTCTGGTTAGCGGGATGCTCGTCAATCCCACCAGAATTGCTTGGGCTGGCTAAGGCCATCGCTCGAGGTACCTTCCATTGAGCCGTCACCACTGCCCATGTAGACTCGGCCGTCATGGAAGCCACTGTCTGCTCGCCTTAATGGATCGGCCATTCGAGGTCGTCGTTGCACGGGGCGCCTCCCGTTGGGGAAGCCGACACCACCATGCATGGAGCCTAGACAGCTCATAGTGCTCATATTCTAATGGAAAAAGTCCATTTTCGACCATCGAACTATCATCTTAGTTTGGTTTCGGCCATCCAACTCCAAAACCAGGAATCTTTGACCATCCAACTATCAAAACCGTTCATAGTTAGCCATTTAGGTGTTTTAAATGGTGGTTTTGCTGACATGGATAGTGGAAGTGTGTTGGGGGGGGGGGTTGAGGGGAGCTTCAGCTAGGGAGATGAGGCCGGCGGCAAAGTAGAGTTGAGGAGGGCGACGAAGGTGGATAAGAACAACAAGAACGGGACGCGCCGACGGCAGGCAGCACATTGCCCTCATGCCTGCAGGAGAGCCCGTGGCACAGCGGTGCCCCCACCTCCCCATTTGGCGTAGACCAACCAATAGGTGGCAGTGACGACGACGATGATGGCAGCGAGCTTCTTCCCCCGCGGCTCCGCCTCTCCACCACCCTTGCGGAGGAAATATCGAGGGGGGGGAGAGAGAGAGAGAGAGAGGGAGGGAGGGAGGGAGGGAGGGGGAGGGGAGCTGATATGCAGGCCCCGCCTCCACGTTAGCGAAACCGCTTTCAAAACCGCTAAATGGCCAAATATGAACGGTTTTGATAGTTGTATTGTTACACCCCAAAATTTTAATTTTAGAATATAAATATCTTTTTGAATAAACTTATCTAATTTCTAGTCATTCTGAGAATTACTAGATTTTTTGCTGGCTTTTATTCTTAATTTTCTAAAGCGAAATCCATTTTTCAAAAGCATCAAGATTACTTTTTGTGAGCCCTGAAATATTTTGTTCGAGCTCCTCGTGTCCTAAACATTTTTTGTGAAATTATTTTCCGGAATTTTTGCAATTAATATTCTTTTTCTAACTTTATTTCTTTTTAGTTTTCTACCTCTTTTTCTTCTCTCTTCCTCTTCTCCGCCGGCCTAATCTTTTTTCTCTGTTTCTGGCTACTCCTCCATCAGCACAACGCGTGTTGCTCTTGTTCCGTGGCCTGCGCGACCCATCGCACGCCACCGACGCGCGCGCCCCGCTTTTCAGGCTCGTCTCCCCCAGCTCAGTGGCCGACCGAGTCGAACCTCGGCCGCACTCGTGTCGGGCACGGACGCCCAGGTGGGCCGGGCTGTTTTCAGCCAAGCCCCACTCCCCATCTAGCCCTAGCCTCGCGCCCCTGCACCGTCTAAACCGCGTGAGGACGCGCGGAACCCGCACCCCGGCACAACGCGCCCCATGTGCCTCCCGTCGCCTGCCGCCGCTCTGCGCTCCTAAGTCGCGTGCGCCGCCAGGGATCGCTGCAGCGCCCCTCGACCCCTCCTGCATCGCCACCTCACAACGCGCACGACCCTGGGCTCGCCCGAGCCCGCGGTCCCATGGCCCCTGCTGCCGCGCCTCGCGACCTCCCCCGCCGACGGAGCAGTGCGCCACCGCCCCGTTCGCTGGTTGATTCGCCGCGGCCGTCGCCCGCGCGGCCAAGCCGAGGCCGCCATGAAGGTCTCCACGCTGAACTGCACCTGCCCCGCCCCTCCTCGATGCCGTCCCGTCGCTGGACCACCGTTGCCCACGGAGCAGAACGAGTACAGGGCGCCGCCGCCCCTTACCGGCCAAAATCCGGGCGATCCCGAGCAGCCCCGACGCCGGTGAGTCCCTCAAACGGAATCCCCTCGCGCTCCTCTCTCGTTACCCCACATCTCCATGACCTTCCGCGCATCCGAACTCCGGCAATTTGGAGCACCAGAACCACCGCCGGCCATGGCTGGAGGTCTTGCCCTTTTTGAGATTAGGCCCCTGGAAATGAGGTAATAAAGTTTTCGCTTTCTTGTCTCTTGCTGTTTTCGCAAAAACCCCTAGACCTATAGATCTTCTGCACCCAAGCCCAGCTATGAACTTTTACAGAGATAACCCTAGATTTTGGCTGTTTCACGAGCACTATATTTTCTGTGTCTTACAAAATTCAGCATCTGGCTTTGCAATCTTCGGTTAATCCCATTTAAATCCCTTCAACCCTCCATACATTCATTATTTTAGCTCCGTTTGTGTCTGTCGGTACTAATATTAGATTGGTTTTAATACGAGCTACAGTGCTTCGTTTTAGTGTGAGGTATAGTTTAGTGGTGTTTTTTTAATCGTAGTTTCTATTTTAAAATTAATTTGAATAATGAATATTTACACTAGTTTTTTCAAAAATAAAAGCTAATTATAATTCTACACCGGATTTGATAATAAATATTAATTTGATTAAATATAAGTTTAAATATGTTTTTAAATAATTTTTTTAGTTCAACACGTATTATAAAATTTCACACTAGCTGTGCTTAGATATCTTTTATTTTCTAATTAAATAATTAATTGACTTAATTTGTACATAAATTTAATAAATAAAACTTGATTAAGGTATACTTCATCTTTACAATATAAATTAAATTGAGTTATTCTAATATACTTTTTACATATATTTTTATATTTAAAATAAATTCAGTTTATAGATTTCTTTTCAGTTACAATGCAAATATTTCCATAGGTTGTACCTCCGTTTTCAGCCTTTTCTGAGCTCTCACGATCGTAGCTTCGAGCCTTGCTATTTAGTGTGCTCTTTTATGCTTTTTTCTGTTTGGTGCTGTGTTCTTAGTTGTATCTTATTTTTCTTGTTTCTGGTATACTTGTACTAATGCTTGTTGCAAGTAGAAGGAATGCAGTTAGTGAGCTGAAGGTTAAGAGTTTCAAGAGCAAGTGTGTTGAAGATTCTGAGTAGCTGTTCTCTGGAATAAAGGCAACTATATTCCTTGATCGTACTTTGTCATAAAAACTTTTATTTATTTTACGCTTGCATGCATTAACTTGATGGATTCGTATTTTATCCATATTATTTATCCATATCCTTGAAAGCCGGATTTTTCTTTCAAAATAAAAAGTAGTTTGCTTAGTTGCTAAACTATAATTTTGGGTGGTCTGTGAAAACCATACTTGATACATGAATTATCTCTTTTGGAACCACCAAGATGAATTGATGTTAATGATCAATTTAAAATATGGAGAACCACCCGGAAAAATAGCGCAACCACGAGAATTATATGGCTCTGATCTTAACTAAGTAATTAGATATAATTAGATATAGTAGCTAACCGGAAGGTGCATGGGGCCTGTGATAAAGGCTCCTTTGCCTACCAAAGGTGTACTCTTTTGTTTGTTTTTTTTCACGCCTTAGGGAAGGTTCACTTATGCTTAAATCTTACCGGCCATCTGCTGCCGTGCGTATAGATACGGACGTGCGTAGGGAATCCGCGTTGGCGTGAAAGCGCTCGCCCACCTCCACGTACGGACGTACCTGCGCCGGTGAGCCGGAGCTGATCATATATGCTGGAGGAATTTGAAGAGAATAGCAGCTCATCACTGTGTGTACCTATGGACAGTGTTTTTATTAAGAATATATCGTTTATGCTTCTCATTTTATTAAATATTGGGAATACCAGTTGTTGCACAGATAAAGTCCATGCAATAAACAAAGTATTTAAGGGGCCATATTGCATCTGCATAGATTAAAGTGAAAATTGTAATTTTCCATATAATCTATGGTCGGTCGCAAAATAAATCGATACTCTCTCCGAAAATTTTGGACACATTACTAATCCCGAGAAGTGACCTTGTTACCCGAAATTATTTATAGCAATTGTGATTAAAAGCTATCTTATTTATTTGGTTATCTAGATACTCAATAAATGCATATACCTCGTATTTGATTAGCTTGATTTCTCTATACAATTTTTGCTGGTATTTGAATTGCTTTAATTAGATGGATGTCGCTGCAAGTTAAAAAAATATTTTTTTGTGAAATTAAATTTTAATACTAAACAACACTTATTTTAGAACGGAGAGAGCATGTAGGAAAAAAATCTCCACCGCACAAAGAGTGTTGTCGTTTTAGCTTGCCCTTGACGCCTTAACTCTTCCTTGAAACACGACGCATGCACGTATTGTTGTGGATGGCTGGATGCAGTTATCTTCATCGCCAGTTTTCTGTTAATTGATTTGATTATATGCATCATTACGAGAGACAACAATAAATAAATTTAATAAATATCGACTAACTTAAAATGTAGAGATAAAAATGTAACAATTAATAAATTATATGCATCTTTTTGGGTTATTTGAAAATGTAGAGATAAGATAATCATGGCCGGTTGGAAGGTTTGTGCAACAAAATGCATGGAGTAAATTGGTTCCTTTGGCCAAAGAAGGTTGAGCCTAGTTTCTTGGTCACTTCTTTCTTGACCTTGGTTATGTGGCCTCAAAACAAATTTTGTTTGGGTTCTTGCCCCTTCCGTTACTTTGACAAGATAACGGTATTAAAAACAACGCGAAATGACTCTTTTACCCATGGGCTATTCACAGTCGACCCACTCAACTCTCTTCCTCTCTCACTGACAAACGGAACCCACTGGTCAGCATCTTTCTCTTCCTCTCGCTGCATCCAGGGGAGGGAGGATGGGAGCCTTCGGTGGCTGACGGCAGGGCCTTCACTAGGTACGCCACCTCTCCCCAACCTGCTCCTCCTCCTCCACCGCCACGGGGTTCGCCAGCACCGGCCCTCCCCCCTGCTGCTGCTGCATGCCGTGCTGCAGATACAGTGCAGACTGTCTCACCAGCGCCGCCGCGTGCATGCTTCCCTCGCCGTCGCCTGCCTCCTCGTGCAGGTACATTCTCTTCACCACACCGCTCTCCGGCCGTTTGCGTACCTCCACGCCAGCTGCCACCCGCCGCCAATGCCCATCGTTGTCGCCATCTCGTGCATGCTGCTCAGCTCGCGAGCGTCCAGCAGCGGCGCGCGGACGTCTGTCGTGCCCTCGTCGTCCGAGACCGGCTGCTCGCCGCCGCCTCCATCCTCCTCATCCTAGTCCACAGGCGCCTTGTCGTGGAAGCTCAGCATGCTGCCAAGGTTGGAGTAGAGCATTCTGCCCTCAGGGGCGGCGGCGGGGCTGGGCTTGAGGTCGTGCACGCTGCTGAGGAGCGCCACGACGGGGTCCCTTAGGTGGTCGAGCACGCTGCCCTACCGCGAGCCCAGGCCGATGGTGCTGCCCAGCATGATGCCCTGCCCGCCGGCGCCGAGCGGCAGCTGCTGCTCCACCCACATCATGCCGCGCTCAGGCCCGTGCAGCGACCTTGTCGCCGCCGTCGGCCTCATCAGTGGGGTGCGGCCCCACTATGTACTCCTTGATGGCGGTGTCGCTGGCAGTGCCTAGGTCCTCAACGAGGAGCGCCATCTCGCTGCCGTCGGCCTCATCAGTGGGGTGCGGCCCTACCATGTACTCCTCGATGGTGGCCCTACCATGTACTCCTCGATGGTGGTGTCGCCAGCAGTGCCTAGGTCCTCAACGAGGAGCGCCATCTCCCCGGCCACGTCATCCCGGCGCCTGAGCATCTGTAGCACGGCCCGGGATCGTGCACGCGCCGGCGTTACCGAAGGGCCAAAAATCCAAACAAAATTCATTTTTAGGCCAGATAACCAAGTTAAGTTAAAAAGGTCGCGTAACACTTTTTTTTGGGCCATCGAACCAACTTACTCAAGTGCATGACCGAGTTGCGACCTATCTTCGCGAGCGGGTCGAATCGGAAAACCCCGCCGGCGGCCCGTCGTCGGAGTTTCCAAACGCAGGTCTTAATTGGCCCATGGCTCGAAAAACAGCCCAATCGATAGGCAGAGCCCAAAAAAAGTGCCCCACGAGGTTTCCAGCTGGGGATTAAGCAGACCTTCTAGAAAATGAGAAAAGCACGCCGTTTCCGGGGATCGAACCCGGGTCGCCCGCGTGACAGGCAGGAATACTTACCACTATACTGCAACGACACCTTAATTTTCTTTTGCTTGATGCTATCCTTGTGTATGAACAAGCAAAAAAATAATTCCACGTACTATGTAGATATGGACCGACTCCTAGCAAGCACGCCGTGCGTGTCCGCGTAATCATTTTTAGGATCATGTATTTATGAAAAAATGATTGTGCAAATCTTGTGTTTTATGAATTTTTTCTTGGTTTACTTATTACCTTTTGTTCTTAAAACAGTAATTTGCATATTATTTTTCCTGCATGAAATTGATGAGTTTGACAAACAGAGCTTGTGGGCTAATAATCATTCTGTGTATCAATATTGGCACTAAAATTCATTCTGCATGTCCAATTTGGGGTTATTAGTCAAATCAAGGTGAGGTTTTTCGTCCGAGATAAAAAAAAGTGCAATTAGGCCAATCTCAATGTAAATTTCATGGGAATTTCATTCTCCAATTTCTTGGAAATTTCATTCTCATTAAATAACATGCCACAGAGGCAAAAAAATGATGACATAAAATTAAATTTATGAACAGAAAGAGGAGGCAAGAGATATTTTATGACCTGGATAGATGATGCTACACGTTACTGCTATGTTTACTTGCTGAAAACAAAAGATGAAGCTTTTTACTACTTTAAAATTTTTAAGGCCGCGGTTGAGAACCAACTGGAGAAGAAGATCAAGCGTTTACTTGATGATTGTGGAGAATGCATCTCCAATGAGTTTTCTCAATTCTATGCTGAACATGGTATAATCCATGAGGTCACACCACCATATTCACTTCAATCAAATGGGGTGGCTGAGAGAAAAAATCGGACACTTGCAGACTTGATTAATGCCATGTTAGAGAGTTCCAGTATGTCCTATGAATGGTGGGGGAAGCTATTTTGACAACAACTTTTGTCCTTAATCGGGTTGTGACAAAGAACAGAGATGTCACGCCTTATGAGGGATGGAAAGGGTGTAAGCCCAATGTCAATTTTCTGCGCACATGGGGTTGTTTGGCGAAAGTCAATATACAAGCGCCGAAAAAGAGAAAGCTTGGACCCAAGATAGTTGATTGTGTGTTTTTGGGTTACGCACAAAACAACACGGCTTATAGATTTTTAGTTGTGAAATCAGATTCTCCTGACATGAGCGTATACACAATTATGGAGTCACATGATGCTTCATTCTTTGAGGAGGTGTATTCTATGAGAACAGCAAGCAATAGTGAAACTTGGGTTTTCATTCAACCTGAAACGATTGCTCCACCTGAACCAAATAGTGAACCGGTTACATCCGACAAAGATGATGATAAAGTCGATGATGCTCCATGCAGAATTAAGAGACAAAGGATTGCGAAATCTTTTGGTGATGACTTTATTGTATATCTTGTGAATGACGTGCCAAAAACACTTCCAGAGGCTTATGCATCTCCTGATGATGCAGAGTATTGGAAAGAGGCAGTCCGTAGTGAGATGAACTCCATCATATCCAATGGGACTTGAGAGATCACTGAATGTCCAAACGGGTGCAAACCAGTTGGATGCAAGTGGATCTTTAAAAAGAAATTAAGGCCTGATGGTACTATTGAAAAATACACGGCAAGGCTTGTGGCCAAGGGTTATACTCAAAAGAAAGGAGAGGATTTCTTTGTTACTTATTCTCCAGTAGCCCAGATTGCGATAATTAGAGTACTACTTGCGTTAGCAGCTTCCTATGGTTTACATGTCCATCAAATAGATGTAAAAACAGCTTTTTTATGGAGAGTTAGAGGACGAGATATATATAGTGCAACCGGATGGCTTTGTTGTCCCTGGAGAGGAGAACAAAATAAAATCCCTATATGGCCTAAAGCAAGCACATAAACAGTAGCACGAAAAATTCAACACCACTTTAACATCTGCAAGATTCAGTGTGAATGAGGCATATAAGTGCGTGTACTACCGTTATGGTAGGGGTGAAGGTGTTATATTGTGTTTGTATGTCGATCAGCACTGCTGTGATTGATGAGATCAAGACTTTCTTATCTCAATGCTTTGATATGAAAGACTTGGGTCTAGCAGATATAATTCTGAATATTAAATTAATAAAAAATGAGAATGGGATTACATTGAGTCAATCCCATACACAGAGAAGGTCGTTAGCCGTTTTGGCTTTGCAGACTGTAAGATCGCTCCAACTTCCTATGATGCAAGTGTGAAACTTTGAAAATTCGAAGGACAGGAAAGAGATCAACTAAGATATTCATAGATAATTGGATCGCTTATGTATTTAGTTGTTGCGACTAGACCAGACATCTCCTATGCTATGAGCAAACTGAGCTAGTTCATGTAGAACCCAGAAGAGGATCATTGGAAAGCACTCGAGCGTGTTGCTATCTGAGAGGTACTTCAGATTATGGAATTCACTACTCGGGATACCCACCTGTGTTAGAGGGGTATAGTGATTCCAATTAGATCTCCGATGCGGATGAGAACAAAGCTACTAGTGGCTATATATTCACTCTAGCGGGTGCTGCAGTTGCGTGGAGGTCCTGTAAGCAAACAGTCTTGACAAAATCAACGGCTGAAGCAGAACTTGTAGAACTGGAAACTGCCACTAATGAGGCTGAATGGCTTAGAGAGCTACTTATGGACTTGCCTTTGCTTGAGAAGCTGGTACCACCCATCCCAGTGTATTGCGATAACCAAACAATGCAAGCTCAGGTTACGAATACAAATGATAATTCCAAGTCCAACAAGCATATTAAGCGGAGGTTTAAAACTTTCAGAAAAATGAGAAACTCCGGAGTAATAGATGTGAGCTATGTGAGAACTGAAAATAATCTGACAGATCCTTTTACAAAGGGATTATCATGGAATGTGATTTCTGTGATGTCTAAGGATATGGGTATGAGGCCCATTTGAGTATGTTACGCCACAATAGTAACTTAATCTATGTGATCGGAGATCCCATAAAGTAGCAAAAAGGAAGAACAAGTTGAGGGTGTAACTCAAAGAGTACATTAATATAATGAAAATGTACCCATGTCCAAATGATAACTATAGTACTCTTTACTACTTGGAAGGTTGGCATAAAGCCTTAATGTTTTCCATTGAAAAGATTTCAGCCAGTAGGATATTCTCGAAGGGGAAGACCTACGTGAGTCTAACTGAAGGTCGCAGTTCTTGAGACAGGGTGCTCTCATCGAAAACTCACTAAAAGATGTGGGAGTAGACCTTTAATGCTCCAATTAGGCGAGGTCACTTTGGCAGCCTAGTATCAGCTATGACTTCAGGTAAAGTTTGACTGCACTGAAGCTGGGAATTCAAGGCTTAGTCATTCTCCGGATACAGGAAGATGAATCTTGTTGTTCTAGGTGTAAATTCAACCCATACGCGACTTATGCTAAAACGCTGGTATATTAACAGTATTATAGCACATTGATTCTTTATCCTTCTTATTCTTACTTTGGCATTAGTGGGGGATTGCTTGAAAATAGGCCCATGGAGAGGCCCATTTCAGAAATTCCAAAGCAAGAGTGCATAGCATCCAATAGTCTGGTACTGCTAGTTTGAGTTGGTGCAAGCCAATTTAAATAGGAGAGATCTCTCCCATGGTTGAATAGTCAACAAAGGGAAGAATAGGGCTGGTTTACACAACGCACGCACGCGCATATGCATGTATATTTTCGCGTGGTGAACCGCGTAACTTGTGACGTGCGACGCAGCGAGTAGCCAAGCCACGTTGGTGTAAACTATTTGTTTGCCATCTGCGTATTAATCTTTTGATTAATGTAGAGTCAATGCCATAATCTCGAGTTAAATAAGCAGTAATAATCCAAGTTATTAGGAGGTTATTACTGATTAGTAGGTGATTTTATAGCAAAAACGATCAGCAGAGGGCTACCTTCTCATCTATAAGAAGTGCTGGAGATGTCCGGGATCAGAGACACGAAAAACCCACGAACTCCTCCTCTCTCTCTTTTTCATCCGGTGAACTGTGTTGTGGTACTAAGGGCCTGTTTGGATCTTTTGGCAAAAGGGCAAATAGCAAAAAATTTGCTCTTTTTTTTCCATTTGGACCCAAACACCCTATGGCAAAAAGGAAACAGCAAAAACAGATAGCAAAAAGAAAACAGCAAAAACAGATAGCAAAAGGACTTTGGTTTGGACTGTATAAATTTTGGATTATCAATTTTATGCACTCTGTATGAAATGGCGGGAAAGAGGTGGCGGGAAAGGGGATAGGAGAGGGAGAAAAGAGGTTTAAATGAGCTTTTGCCAAAACTTTTGCCATTTGGATCCAAACACCCCTAATGGCAAAACTTTTGCCACTTTTGGCAAATGGCAAAAATTTTACCCTTTTGCCTTTTTGCACTTTGGATCCAAACACTACCTAAACTGCTGAATCTTACCGGCTCTTCTCCTGGGCGTGCACCAAGGAGAAGGGTGAGCGGTATCTCTGAGCGGTTGCCATCGTGAAGCCTGCACGAGGGATGGCAATAAGGTTTCATGGCAGCGCAATTGCACGAACGCTTGAGGCCGATCGACTACGTTTTGCACTGCCTCGACTACGATATGCACTGCATCGTTTCTTCACGAGGATGGAGCACAAATCTGTAAGTGTGATGGATTTATATATGATTGTTTCAGCTTGTTTTGATCTGTTTGTTGTTAGATCTGAAGTACATAGCAGTAGCATTGTCTTATGTAATTTGCCTCAAATTAAAATCTAGTCTGTTTAAACGCATATGTCTAACATTGACAACTTGGGATTATGGAATACGTCAACTATCACTGTTTTTTCCTGGCCGTGCCATAAATTTTCTGCTGGACAAATGATATATGCTCTGCTTCTCTAGATGTTTGCGCACTTATTTTATATTGTCATACGCTTATTACAGAGCAATATGAAGACATGATCTAAGGAAAAGAATGTTATTGAATGCTGATCATGTGTTGTCTAGAAGCCTTCATTGAAGAAAAGATGACGGTTCATGCCAACCAACCTTTTGTAGTATTATGCGGTGAGATGTGGGGTAGGAGCAATCTCGGCCTTCCACATGTGCTTGACAACAGAAAATTCATAATATTGTGCAAGTTCATGGAGCTCAATATAATAATGATCGCCAACGAATTGTTTCTTTCCGTCATGAAGATTGTAGACTAGAGAAATTAGAGAGATGCAGAAGATGTATATAGAGAACGAAATGAGTGAGATTAGATCAGCAAGGAGAGAGAGAATAAGCAGAGTATATCAGAGAATAAGCACGAGTTTGGTAACACAGTGCAAAATAGTTTATTCGTTATCCCTCCATCATATATGAGACAAGTCTTTTGGTTGAATTCTATTTTTTTGTTGTTTACTAGAATTTTAGAAACTTACGTGAGTGCCGCACGTGGATATCTGGTAGTAGAGAAAAAAAAAAGAGTTGAACTATATGTCTCATTTCGGTATTTTATATAGCATCCTCCTCTAAATCTTTGCAAACCTTTTTTTTTGGGGGGGGGGGGGGTTTACGATGGCCTTCGGGCATTGATTAAGAACAAGACCTTCTCACGCAGGCCAAACAAACCTCGAACCCTTGCCCACCCTTACAAAGGGTGCCATTACCCGTATAGTAACCAGTGTGAGAGTGGGTTGGGATCTTTTTTCCATGTGCTTTGGCGTGTAGGCAGGCGAGAGAATTTTTTTAACCCCAGCCTAAAATTCACTCCCACCGAAAATCAAATTCAAGACCTGAGGAGTGCTAATGAGGCCACCTAGCCAATCCGGCTAGGCACCCATTCGCAACATGTCACAAACTTAACAATGTTATTAAAAAAACTTTCATCATTAATGCACTGGCAGCAAAATTGGCAAGAATACTGATGACAAGTTTGTTGCCAATACCAAATTGAGATCACAACTTTGAGGGTCATGTAACAATTTCATCCAAGCAAATTTTTTTAGTTATTCAGAATGTTTTAGCGGACTGCTTCCAGTGGTAGAATGCTATCTAAAAAATGAAAAAACTAGCACCTAAATCATAGATGAAAGCCTGTACATTAAGGTCTTGATGTTTCATACTCAAGAGTTTTAGGATTACAACTTTGCAAAAAATAAGCAAGATGTTAAATCCGCTAGGCATTTTCTGAATTTAGCATGCACAAACTTCTTTGTTTCATCAGAGTATCGGAGAAGCATGAAAATGGATCTGGTAGTTTTTTGTTAAGCTAAGTGAACTATAGTATGTTAATATGTAGGAACTTAAAAAATGAAAATGATAGAAACTGAATATCTTTGAGGTTCTATGTGAGTTATTACTTATTAGAGCTAAACTGAAGTTCAATTGATCAACAGATGCAGATGGAAGTTTAATGACATAGCGTTATAAAATTTCAAAATAACTAACTCTTGAATTGCAAAGGTTGTAAGCAAACAGAATCATTAGTTTTTACAAAAAACAACTATACAAAAGACTCAACCGGTGGGGGAAGGACTGCCCCCACGGCTTTGCACTAGAATAAGCTCCTCCTGGTCCTGTCGAGTTTTGAAAACATAATTGCTGTTTCAATAAACTCTGAAATTAGTTTTTTTATGGGATTTCGGGAGCAGCACACTACCGAATTACCCATGGGCCAAAAGAAAACTGATGGGACAATAGATAGAACATAACTAGGTACATGCCCGTACCTTGCTACGGACAATAAAGAAATATAAAATCCAATTATATAATACAAACACCATGACAACCGACATCAAGAAACATTGTTGCTGGGTTTAATGATGAGTGATCAGATACAACATAACAAAATGTTTTTCCCCGAATGATCCAAAGTAAATTAACAATTAGGAGAAAATGAAAAAAATGTAATTCAACCATTACATTGAGAGATAAATAAAGGACCCAACTTTCAATATTCAAGAATGTCTGCCGGGAAGCTAGACATATAAACACGGAATACGCATCAGCTCATCAAACAGTAAAGTGGCACAAGCGAATCTTTTCCAAAATAAACATCTTATTTGCGCAGGTATTTACCATATAATTCCAGTGAAAAGAGACAAATAGTTTACCATCTTGATCATATTTCTAGGAAATGCAAGATTACTGCCAATTCATTGATATGTTAAGGTTCCAGCAGGCACTTATTTTGTGTCTTTTGCAGATACCGGAAAGGATCACATATGACACATAACTGTAGGGTACCATTACTGGCCTAGAATCACTGAAATAGCTTATTCACAATGTAACAGTGTTTAAAGAGGTCAAGCTCCTTTTGCATGGGTAAAGAATATAAAGGAGTTCAGAGATCAAGAAGGGCATTAGCTAAAGATCAGCTAGAAGTACCTGCTAAATGCGTGCATGTTTCTGGAAAAATTATTCTTCATTAGCAGCAACAAACTTAATGAAATGTTGCACTCATTCCAATACAACCTTTGTTGGAATGGAGAAAATGTCGGCATTGAACCCCATTTAAAAGAAAAAGGGGGATCTAGGCATTCAGTAGAGCATCAACTATTGGTGAATCAAGAGACCAAGGTTTTACGTATTCTTATGATATTATATGATTCGTCATAAAACAACTTTCACTACTTGTGGACACTTGATCTGACAATTACATCATAGCATGGCTTAAATTGTCAACAAACCAAACCACGACTGGTCTAGAATCACTGAAATAGCTTAATCTCACTATTGACATAAGAATTATCAACTGCTATAAATTATGTGTTCATACGAAAACTACCACCTTGTCCACCAGGAAAATAACCTGTACATCTATTCTAGAAATTGCACTAACCTATTTTATTACCGAAGAATCAACTATTTTCTGCTCAAAACCCTTTGAAGCTTCGGAGGGGATGGGGAACGGCTAGATCGGCGAACGATGTATATATCCCCTCCTAGTATAAGTTTAGATATGTTAGGGTTAGGTTTACCGGCTTTGTCGGTGTTGAGCGGGTTCTTTTCTCCCTCCAGAGGGTCTTCGGCGTCGTCGACCTCATCGGTGCGGGCTTCGACGATCTATTAGGGAGGTATGTTTACCTCAAGTTAATGCAATTAGGTTGGAGGTTGCTTGTGTACCGCGTCTTTTTGGGGTGTGGGTTTTACGGGTTCATCGTCATCCGTGGTGTTGCATCTTAGATCCTGCAATTCATGACGATGCTACGGCTAGCAGCCGTGTTGCAAGGCCTGGGCGTTCAGCGAGTTTACAGCACATCACTTTGTTCGATGTGCTACTCATGGAGCCATTTCAAAACTGTGATCGTGCTTCGTCAAGCTAGGATTCGGTTTTAAGCTTCAGGTTCGTTGTTCTTGTTAGCCTGTTGGTGTGGAGGGATGGTGAACGGCGGCTCCAACAGAAGGCGATGAAGCTCGGCGGGAGAACCAATCAAGAGTTTATTTGTATTTTACGTTTATCTCAAGGGTTCTCTTGTAAGGGGTCGGAGGCACTGTACCTATTATATCAATGTTAATAAAATCCAGCCCGTTTTCTCAAAAAAACTAAGATACTAGTCCACTACTGTACTACGACTATCTCTATCTTTTCTCTATTATTACTAAAGCAAATAATAATTCCTTGATCCGTCAATCAGAATTCTAATCGGAATCCGGGTGATGTATGTTGAGTTAATGTCGGAGTTCGCCGGAGTAGCAACGCTGAGCACGTCGCCGGCGAGCTCCTGGAAAACGCACGCACACAAACTCACGCGAACACCTGGAAGAACAAAGAGACACGGACGTTTTGGTGCAGCGCAAAAGCACTGCTTTTCTGAACTCAATTACCAATATATCAAAACAGATTACAACCGGCCATTAGGCCTATAAACGCGCCACCACCCCTTGATGAAGTCTGCCATCCCAAACTTCAGGATCGTGGCACGTGAGACTCGCTCCCGTGCGAACGTGCACACGTCAGAGCCAACTACGCTCACAGCCAGCTAAATCAGCCATGCACTCTAACTGAAAAAACAACATACTCTGAAAGCTAACTAACTTGCACAAGAATTATTCAACAATTCTCCTCCTAAATCTTGTGCAACTGAACTAAGCTACTCACCAGAGTATAGGCCAATCTTGGTACAAAGCTCCCGAAACTTGTTCTTCCCAAGTGGCTTCGTGAGAATGTCACCCAGCTGCTCATTTGTTCCAATAAACTTCACCTCAATTTGACCAGATTGTGCATAGTCCCGGATGACATGAAATTTGACATCAATGTGCTTACTCCGGTCATAATGCACTGGATTTTTCATCAGTGAGATAGCAGACTTGTTGTCTACCCGCAGCAAAGGCCTGCTCACAACTGAATCAAGCATCTCAGCTAGCAGCCTTGCCAACCATACACCCTGATTTGCAGCAGCAGCAGCAGCAATGTATTCAGCCTCACAACTTGATTGAGCTACTACCTTTTGCTTAGCTGACTGCCAACTCACAGGACTATTCCCAAGAAAGAACAGGACTCCAGTGGTGCTCTTTCTGCCATCCAAGTCTCCAGCTAGATCACTATCACTGAAGCCCCTGAGTTCAGCCTTTTCTCCCTTCTTCCTCGGATAAAACAGGGCCCAATTCTTAGTACCAGCAAGATACCTGAGTATATGTTTCACTGCTGCTAAATGCTCTTCATGTGGCCCTTCCATAAACCTGCTCACATATCCAACTGAGAAAGCCAGATCAGGCCAGGTATTCACAAGATATCTCAAGCTCCCCACAAGGCTTCTGAATTCTGTTGCATCAACACTCATGCTGCTACTTTCCTTGGTCAGCTTCACCTTGGGATCCATAGGTACCTGACAGGGATTGCAGTCCAACATCCCACCTTTCTCAAGTATCTCCAGAGCATAGTTCCCTTGAGACAAGGTGATTCCCTCTTCCTTTTGCTTCACTTCTATGCCCAGATAGTAGGAGAGCAGTCCAAGATCACTCATCTTGAATACTGCAGTCATCTGTTCCTTGAACTTCTTAATGCTGCTGCTGTTGGTGCCTGTGATCACAAGATCATCCACGTAGACACCCACCACAAGCCTTTCCACTCCACTTCCACGGCAATAGATAGCATGATCAGAGGTGCTCCTCACAAAACCCAGTAAACTAAGCTTCTCATCTAGTTTCTGATTTCAAGCACGAGGAGCTTGATGTAACCCATACAAAGCTTTGTGTAGCTTGAATACCTTGTGTTCTTGCCCGGGTTGAGCGAATCCCGGCGCTTGCACCACAAACACCTCCTCCTGAAGGTCGCCATTCAAGAACGCCGTCTTGACGTCCATATGGTGCACCTCCCATCCCTCATGAGCAGCAAGGGCTAGGAGCAACCGCACCGCTTCCATGCGTGCCACCGGAGCGAAGACTTCATCATAGTCGATGCCGTGGCGTTGCGCGTACCCCTTGACGACGAGCCGCGCCTTGTGCCTCACCACCGCACCGTGCTCGTCCTTCTTCACCTTGAACACCCACTTGAGCCCTATGGCACGCCGGCCTTGAGGTAGCTCAGTGAGGGTCCAAGTGCGGTTCTCCTCAATAGACCGCAGCTCCTCCTCCATGGCGCGCCGCCAACACGCTTCCTGCTTCGCCTGAGCCAGCAATGCCGGCTCCTCCGCGCTCACTGCTAGCAGCCGCTCGCTGTCCAGATCACGCACCGCAAGCCCCGGTGTCGTCGCTAGTCCGACGATGTTCTCCGGCTTCCTGAAACGTGGCGGCAAGTCGTCGTCATGGTCGGCATCCAGCTCGTCCTCTCCCAGCACTGTCGGGGGTGAGGCAAACTGGATAGCTAGAGCTGAACCAGAGCTCGATGTAGTCATGGTCATCGGAGTTGCTGGTGATGAGGGTTCAGCAGGTGTTGTAGGAGATGTGGCCGAGGCAGCAGGGGCAGCAGAGTCCTCCGATTCCGACGCTGATGAAGCCGGTGACACCATGTACTGGACGGTGAAGTCGTTCGCGTCGCTGCGTGCCATGTCGTCGTGAGCCGCATCTCCCGACCAGTCCCACTGGCCACCTTCATCAAAAATCACATCTCGTGCCACATGAACACGGCCTGTGCGCGGGTTGTAGGCCTTGAACGCCTTGGAGCCGCGCTCGTACCCGACGAAGATCATCTTCACCCCACGGTCCTCCAACTTCTTCAAGTGCGGCGCCGTGTTTCACACGTACACCAGGCAACCGAACGTCCTCAGGTGATGGACGGCCGGCTTCTTCCCATACCACGCCTCGAACGGGGTCATGCCCTCCACGCTCTTTGTCGGCGCGCGGTTCAGCAGGTAGACTGCTGTCAGCACGGCCTCTCCCCAGAACCATCCCGGTAGCCCTTTTGCCTTGAGAAGGCTGCGCGGGGTTCCGACCACCATGCCATTCCGGCGCTCCACTACACCGTTTTGCTGTGGCGAGTACGGCGCCGTCAGCTGGCGCTGAACCCCATCGGTTGCGCAGTACTCCATGAACGCCTTCGAGGTGAATTCGCCGCCGCGATCCGTGCGGAATGCCCTCAGCTTGCAGCCGGCCTCCGCTTCTGCTCGCGCTTGGAACTCCATGACAGCCGCTGCTGCACGGTCCTTGTACGGCAACAGGGTCACCCACATGTACCGGCTTCTATCATCCACAAGCAGCAGGAAGTAGGCATTCCCGCTTGGTGTCGCCGGCGCTACCGGCCCACAGAGATCCCCGTGGACCAGCTCCAATGCGTGCTCCGCCCGCCACAGCGCTTGGTCCGGGAACGGCGTCCTCCTCTGTTTCCCGGCGATGCAGGCCTCGCATAGCTGGTCCACCTGCTCGATGGCCGGCAGCCCGCGCACCAACTCCTCGCGCGCCATCCTGCGGAGCGCCGGCATGTTGATGTGGCCGAGCCTGGCGTGCCAACGCCAGGCATTCTCCTCGCCGCGAGTTGCCAGGCAAGCTGGCCGTGCAATGTCGATGTCGAGGACGTACAACCGGTTCGCCCCCCTTGGTACGCGCGCCAGCAACCGGCCGTCAGGCTCGCGGACCCGCATCACGCCGGACTTGACGTGGATGTCGTAGTCGACCTCGTCGAGCTGCCCCACGCTCACGATGTTGGTTGTGAGCCGGGGAATGTAGTAGACGCCGGAGAAGGAGCGGAGCTCGCCGTTCTTGCATGTGAACACGGCTGTGCCGCATCCCTCGATCCGCGCCACCGAGTCGTCGCCGAAGCGCACCGTGCCGCAGACCGCCGGGTCGAGCTCCTCGAACGCTGCGCGGCAGCCCGACATGTGGTTCGTGGCCCCCGTGTCGAGGACCCACGACGTCGCTTCGTGCTCCTCCTCGGCTCCGAGGTGCACGAGGACCTTCTGCTCTCGGAGATGGACAGAACCTCGTGGTTCCCCTTGCCCAGATCCTGCTCCGCCATCCGAGGAGAAACGGAGCGCCCGCGACTCCGGCTCGTCGAGACCGCCGCTCGAGCCTGCAGGGGTCGCCCGCCGCGCCTGGGACTGGCCCTCACCCGTGGCCGGACTGCCTGCAGAGTGCTGCGCCGGCGGATCTGTTAGGGGCAGCGATGAGGAGGAGATGCGTGCAGTAGACGTTGACCGCACAAGGAGCAGGGAGGCCTCCTCTTCCTGGGCAACGTGGACCTCCTCCTTCTTGGGCCTTGCCAGGCAATCACGGGCCCAGTGCCCTTTCCCACCACAACGGCGGCACTGGTCCTTGCCCAGCTTTCCCAGCTTTCCCGGCCCAGAGGACGACGACGATCCGGAGTCATTGCCGCGTCCGCGTCCTCCGCGTCCACGCCCTCTGCCGCGGCGTCCCGAGCTCCCGCTCGCGCCGCTGTTCTGGTTCTCCGCCTCGCGTCGACGTCGCCACGCCTCCCACTCCTCCTCCGTGAGGTAGAGCTTACCACCGATGGTCTGCGCCGGTGCCGGCTCGTCGTCTGTGGCCGCCTTGAGCCGGCCGGTGACCTCCTCCACCGACAGCATGTCGATGTCGAGGAGAGTCTCGATCGAGACGACGAGCTGCCGGTACCGCGGATGGGCGACATGGAGGTACTTGGCCACCACCTTCGCCTCCGGCTCCGGATCACCGAGAATTGCCAGCCTCTGCATGATGTTGGACAGCCGCAGGGCGAAATCTTCGACGGACTCGCCGTCGCGGAAGGCGATTTGCTCGTACTCGGTGCGGAGGTTCTGTGCTGTCGACTTCCGCACCCGCTCGTCGCCGACGCGCATCATCCGGATCGCCTTCCACGCTGCCTTGGCTGATGGCTTGGTCGCCAGGGTGGGAACCAACTCCAGCGGGACGGCGCTGCAGATCGCCTCCAGTGCGGTGCGGTCGTCGTGGAACTCCACGTCCCCGTCCTCGACCGCTTGCCAGAGGTGCCTCGCCTGCAGCTTCAGCTTCATCAACAGCGCCCACGAGTCGTAGTTGGTCTTCGTCAACTGCGGCCAGTTGCCTGCGCCGCCGCTCTCCTGGATGACGCGCTCGACGATGACCTCCCGGCGCGGACGTGCGTCTCGGGTGTGCGAGCTGCGTGGTGGAGAACGGATTGGCGATGGAGTACGCAGCGGCGACTTCCCTTTCGGCGATGACGTCTTGTCGCCGCCCGACGTCCCGACCTTGGTCGACGGCGGCGACCGCCCGCGGCGATCGCCTGAAGTCATCCCACGGCACTAGTCCCTCTCAACCGGCTCTGATGCCACTTGTCGGAGTTCGCCGGAGTAGCAACGCTGAGCACGTCGCCGGCGAGCTCCTGGAAAACGCACGCACACAAACTCACGCGAACACCTGGAAGAACAGAGACACGGACGTTTTGGTGCAGCGCAAATGCACTGCTTTTCTGAACTCAATTACCAATATATCAAAACAGATTACAACCAGCCATTAGGCCTATAAACGCGCCACCACCCCTTGATGAAGTCTGCCATCCCAAACTTCAGGATCGTGGCAGGTGAGACTCGCTCCCGTGCGAACGTGCACACGTCAGAGCCAACTACGCTCACGGCCAGCTAAATCAGCCATGCACTCTAACTGAAAAAACAACATACTCTGAAAGCTAACTAACTTGCACAAGAATTATTCAACAGTTAAGAGTTTAAAACTATTTAAAATTAGTGCTTAGCGGGTAAAACAGAAAAAGACTGAAATCCTCACTCAACACATACTATGTTATTATAATACATATGATGTACAATATATACATTTTTATATACTGATCAATATATATTTATATGATTTTCTATATCAACGCATCAGCATATTTTCTAGTAGATGTTAATAGGATTGTCCGATGTTGCTTCTGTAGAGCAGCATACCGATGTCATTTAAAAACTTAACATGCAGCGGCAAAACCTCTAGAACATTAGAATAATATAAAACATATGATGTTTTTTATATTATTGTATTCTGAAAAAAGAAACTATGGAACTATATTAGACGGAATCCAGCTATGACCCAACAAAAGCCCACCGCACCGTGTCGTATGCAAAAACCAGAGGCCTCGTTTCCTTGACTTCACGGTCGCAAAATGAAAGATGGCATTTGGAGTTTTTTAAACTCTTATGTACTCACAGTTCACTGTTGGTTGATGCCATCACGTGATCGAGGAGAGTACAGCCCGGTTGAAATTCAGCGGCACCTATGGTACGGCCATGGTTTCAACTTTCATCGCATGCATTTTGCTCCCAAACCGTACTGTCTCTGAGCTTTTTTTTTCGAGCCATACGTAGGCCAAACTATCAAAGGAGTACGGCATTGTATCTGCTTTGCTTCTTCTTTTTTTCATGTACCGAAGTATTTTTAGGATTTTTATACAGAAGACTTTGGTCAACAAGAGGGGCAAGAAAAGATGACTGGCAGATCAGATCACAATTTTGGAAACCAGAATTAGCAATGCAGTAGCACATTACGAGCGGAGCTGAGTCATCTGTCACTCCGGGCGTTCGGGATTACCCAAAATTTCGGGTCGGTTAATTCGGATTATAATAAATTTGGGTTTTGAGAACTGCTACCCGAAATTGTACCCAGTATTTTAATACCCGAAATATTGGGTACCCAACATTTCGGGTTCGGGTTCGGGAATATCCATACTACCCGAAATCAGCACGAAGTCGATTTATATAGCAGAAAATCAACAAAAAGCAACAGCATAAACAACACTCCAGCACACATACGTTCATTCGTTCAAGCAACAACTTTATAGTAGCAAAAACAACATTATAGTTGAAATATGACACATAATTTAGAAGCATTACATTTCAGCAGCGATACTTTATAGTAGCAAACTAGCAATACGTTCCAGCAAGGCAGCAACAATACTTTATAGTTTATACTGTTTATAGTAGCAAAACATTGCAGCATCAACACATAATTTAAGATGTACATGTCCCAGCAGCAGCAATGGAGTTGCTTCCCGTTGCCGTTGCATGTGTCCTTGAAGTGGAAGCTTGTTGTTTACCTTTTCCTTTTGCACCAAATTCCTCAATTAATTCTGCAAGGAACCAATGTCCAATCAATAGTGGAATAAAAAGGATTGACCAATTTACCAAATTGCAACAAATAAATGAAGGAATGTTTTACCTTGTTCCATCATGGTTAATTCCTCGATATTCTCTTTAATGTCAACGAGTACCGACCATCTTAGCCAATCTTGTGTACATACTAGTGCTTCAAGCATGAATGGAGTAAGGGAGCTTCGGAAGTCATCTAGAATGCGTCCACTTGTGCTAAATGTCGACTCTGAAGCTACTGATGAGATAGGTATAGCAAGAACATCACGGGCCAAGCGAGACAAAATTGGAAACCTCTGCTCCGATGCCTTCCACCACACTAAAAGGTCAATCTTCATTTCGGTGTCTTCAGTTTCTTCAGCAAGATATTTGTCAAGTTCAGACTTGGTATTGTTGCTTGAAGCATTGCCTAGTTTCATCCTCTTAGCGATGACTTCCTTCGGTTTGCCCCCTCTACCTCCCTTTGATGCTACCGGATCAATTGCATCAGATGTCTCTTCAGCTGGACCATACATTTTCTTGTATTCTTCAAATAACTCATGAACACAAGTGTCAATTGCTTCCCAAACTAGTTGTCCCCTTTCCTCACCAAATATCTCTTCAACAGTTATCTTTGTGTACATAGATAACTTGTATCTTGGATCAAGACAACCAGCAACAAAAATCAATAAATTTATGTTCTCCTTCTCCTTTCCCTTTCCCCTCCCCTTGTCATTCACAATTATATTGCTATTGCTGGTGTGCCAAAGTCACCAATATTTGTCAAATTTATCTTTCATTCTCCTGCCCATAGCTGATTGCACAACATCTGTACTATTTAGCCAGGATTGAATCAACAAGTGCACTTCTCCAATCTCATGAAAGAATATATGTGAAGTAATATGGAGTGTAGCAGAGACACGGACAGTAAGATCATGGAAATGTTCTAGAAAATCAGCCATCTTCTTCACATTTTCCCAATCAGTTTCATCTGGGTGACCAAATCCATCCCTTGCTTCAGATAGGTCAATAACATAACTCATGTCTTCATCAACTAACCTAGTGAACACTTTCTCATAAACAATTGCAGCTTTAAGCATGATACAAGTGGAGTTCCATCTTGTTGGGACGTCAAGGTTCAAAAATGGTTTATTGGTCAACTTCTCTTCCTCTATAAGTTCCTTAAATTTAACTATTCTTGAACCTCCATTTCGAATATACCTAACAGCAGCTCTAACACGCTTCACAGATGAGGTTAACAATGTGTGCTGCACACCTCATGTGCAAGTACTTGCCATTAGCAATATTTGTTCTGCTTAGTTGCCTCCTCAAATAACCAATACCAGTATCATTGGCACTTGCATTGTCAACTGTTATAGTCATTACTCTATCTAATCCCCATTCAGTCATGCATCTGATCACATTTTTACCAATGTCATCACCTTTGTGCCCGTTCACCATGAAGAAACCAATCACTTTCTTATGCATTTTCCAATTATCATCAATAAAACTAGCAGTCACGGTCATGTAGCCATCTTGCTGCTGAGAAGTCCAGCAAGCTGTTGTTAAGCATACCCTTTGACAAGAGTCTTTGAAGGATTTCTCTTGAAAGTAGCATCGAAATGTATCTCTAGTACATGTTCTTCTAGATGGAAGCTGAAAACGTGGGCATGCTTTCGCCATAAACTTTCTCAATCCTGGTTTCTCACCAAAGCAAAACGGTTGCTCATCTTCTATGACCATCTCAGCAAATGCAGCCCTAAGTTCATCTTGATCAAACCTCCAAGTGCCAATAACTTCACCTTGGGTTGCTTGCAGAATACCTTTGCGTTGGATCTTTGTTAAACTTGTGTGGATTACGCTTGCAAACATTGAAATGTCTCTTCAAAGAAGATGTACCATTTGACTTTGTGTCTGCCTTCATGGTACGGCTGCAATATTTACACCTAGTAGTTCTAACAATACCCTTATCATCTTTAATCTGAACAAAGTGCTTCCACATCTCTGATCTTGATGCCATCGGTTTCCTTCCATCCAACTCAACAACTGTTTCTACCGACTCAACCTGCGATGCCTGAGTTCCTACTGCCACTGACTCAACCTCCATATCTATCCGCGAATCAGGTTCTGCTTCTGCCATCTATATGAAAAAATTGAAAAGGAACAACACTAGATTGAGGGCTCGAGGTTCTGCATCTGCTTCCTCCATATCTAGCACGGGAAAGAGAAGAGAATAGGGAAAGGGGATTCTTGCCTGGTCCTGGTCGCCGGCCGGCTGTGCTTGAGCTGGGAGGGGTGGTGCCGACGCGGGGTGGGGCGGCATGGTGGCCGGTGGCGGCGCGAGGTCCTGGGCGGCTAGGCGCATGCGAAGACGAAGCACCCACGCGAGGTCCTGGGCGGCTGGGCGGTGGCCGCCTGGGCGGTAGGCGGTGGCGGCGCGAGGGGCTGCCGGGCGCCTGGGCGGTGGGCGGTGGCGGCGCGAGGGCGGAGGGCCTGAGGCCTGAGATCTGACCGCCTAAGGGAGTGAGGGGCACCGGCGGTCCGGCGCACTGCCGCACCGGGCAAGGGCGCACGGGCGCACGGGCACCTGTGCGGGGCCAGGGCTGCGGCCTGCGGGCAGCCGGGCAGTGCGGCGGCTGACGGCTGTGCGCCTGTGCCGCTGTGCGGGTGCGTGCACCGTGCCTGTGCGGACTCGCTGTGCGGTGGGGCGTGGGCAGTTGCCTGCTTGGTACTGGGCCAGCCCACCGCGGGGGAATGAAGTGGAAGTGGGCGAGTCTGCGAGTGGCAGCACTGTTCGGGTATTTCGGGTACCGCGGGTTGAAACCCGAAATACCCGAATTTAATTCGGGTTTTCGTATATGCCACCCGAAAATGTTGTTCGGGCTTCGGGATTCGGGTTTTTCGGTTTCAGGTTCGGGTTTTCTCGGGTTTGGGCTTCGGGTTCGGTTTTTATGCCCGGAGCTAGTCATCTGGGAATCTTGCAAGTACAGCCACTGCCTCGTTGGTGGGCCGGATAGGATGCTCTCCGCCTACTAACTCCAAGGGCACGAGGAAAAGGACGAAAGATTCTCGCAAAGAATAGGAGGGAGCAAGTGGACGTGATCGCCCCAAGATTGGTTCTCAAGCTCGAGGCATCCATCCTCTCCGGCGAGAAGATATTTTGGGTGCGCAGCAGAATAATGTTAAGGGATGGATGCCTCTTTGCAGCCGCAAACTTCACGCGCAGAGGCGTCGACAAACGACAGTGCGGATGCTCTTGGTCTTGGCAGCTGCACGAATCAGCACGATGGTTCCTGGCTTCAACTTGCTGCTGGCGGTCCATGGTATAGAGGCAAAACAAAGGGAGAGACCTGTTCACACTAATAGTATTCTAATGACTTTTGTTTAATTATAATGTGCGTACCATATTATGAAGTATGCTAACAAACCATTTATATAAGATATTATGATGTATGCTAACAAACCATTTTGTTGTTTCTGTAACAAAAAAGGAATGCGGGTTTGCGGATTGCGACGTGCAACAGCATAGAGTGTGGCATGGTATTTATCTATCATATCACCATCTGATGAACACAATCATGCATGCCCCTACTCCTGTTTGATGGAACCCCGAGCAATGTTTCCCCACCAGGTTAAGCATAGGCCACTACCATTCCGTCCAAGCAGATCTTCCATTTCATAGCTCGCCTGTTAGGGCACGTTGTCGTTGCCGCAATTCTGAAAGATGTTATAAGGTTTTGTCGCAGTATTCATGTGAAGATCCTCCTCCACAGATCAAGATGGTTACTGCTACCTCCATCTCGCCCTCTCATACACATCGTGTGCCTGTCTGGCAAAGGACTAATTTTAGCTTTGACAGCCAGACCTGGACAGCGGACGTACATGTCAGACAGCTATTTCTGTTACGCAAAAAGACAGGGGCCGCGAGCACGCCGGGACATCTCACATGTGCCGCAGCTCTGAACCACAACTGAGAATTGAAGAATCAAACGGACAGACAGGGGATGGTCCAAGATCCAGAAACCCAGGGGGCCTATCCCAGAAACCGGACAATACCACCAGATCAATGCACTGCAAGCTGGTCCGGACACAGGACAGGTGCATGGTGAAGAAGCAAAATGCAGGTTGCCAGGCAATGGTAGATCTGTAGTTCATGTCCAGGTTATGATTATGTCTAATGATAGTCACCATAGCAGTGGCTGGAAATGCTGAAACTATAGTGGCTTCTTTATGCATATAGAAAGATTTTGAGTGGTTAGTTGAGTCTACTCTGATAAACATATCAAATATAGTGTCTTGTTTATGCATATAGAAAGATTGTTCCGTTCATTGATCAGAGAAGCTGATTCTGGCAAGAAGCACCCAACAAATTTACAGAAAGTGATATTACTACCAGTTACTTCAGACTACCATCCTAGAGGCAAAATCATAAGCAAATACAATACATGGGAATGCTGTAGGAATATGGATGAATCGATTTTTGCCACATACATACATACTAGTTTCAAGCTGCCATAGCAACCGAGAAAATACAGGAGTACCACACAATTTTACCCGCCATTCAATAAGCTTACAGATTCATGAACATCAAACACCCACAATCTTGACAGTGCAAGCAAAATCGAATGGGAATGATCTTAAACACAGCTTCATAATCTAATGCAAGGAATATAATATAGTTACCGTGATAGGGAGAACAGAACAACTGGTGAACAACCAGACAATTGAAGGATGAACTCACCCTTCCACTGGATAGACAGTCACTGGCCAACACGAAAAATTCCAACCCGACTCCAGCGGGTAATGATCAATCTCTCTAAACAACTGAGAAATAATCAGATACTTGCATGCATACAAGGGTCAACACCACCAGTTGCCTCAAACTCCAATCCTTCTCCCACTTATCCATGGGTGTTCACAGCCTCCCAGACCAAATTCTTCGGCGCAGCACCACTTGTGGCGTTCCTAGCCTGCAATGCAGCAGCCCTCAGTGTCTTCCATGTAAGCACATTTGCGTCCCAGAATGAGGCTGCAGAATACGGCAGCCCATGCTTCTTGCAAAGATCACGCACGTAGGGCGCGACCTTCCGAAGGTGGCACCGAGGTAGGCGGGGAAAGAGATGGTGCTCAATCTGAAATTGCAGGCCTCCATGGAACCAATCCATCCACGGGGAGCACAAGATGTCGAGCGTGCCCGCCGTCTGCTTCTCAAACCAGTCATTCCCCTTTGGCGGCCCGACATACACCTCCGACGAGAAATGGTTGAGGCAGAACTGGACGTGCTGAATCCCGCAGATTGTGAAGCTGGAAAGCACGAACGCTACTCTCTCCCACCAATTGGGCAGGCAGGACACCAGCAGCGGGTACCAGGCCCAGAATGCGGCAACCCCGGCAATCTCGAGAAACCGCTGCGGCACCCTCTTCTCGGTGAGGACGAAGAGGGCAGACTGGGTGAGAAGATTTATCCTGGCGACGCACATGACGGGGTAGAAGGTCCAGTGCTGGTAGCTGATGAGGAATTTGGATGCGGCGTCGAAGGCCAGGGTGCGGCGGTAGAAGTAGGACCAGATGTTGCCGAAGAGCTTGGGGGAGACGGCGAAGAGCGGCATGTGCTGGAGGTCCGGGTCGTGGTCGAGGCTGTTGCAGGCGATGTGGTGCGTGTTGTGGTTGCATTTCCACCAGGCGATGCTGAGGCCGGTGAGGCAGTTGCCGGAGAGGACCTGGACGACACGGTCGAGGAGCGGGTGGCCCGTGATGCGGTGGTGGCCCGAGTCGTGGCCCATCCAGCCGGACTGGATCCAGATGAAGCCGATGAGGCCGCCGGCGAGGAGGTGCGCCGAGGCGGTGGCGCAGGCGAGGACGAGGTAGAGCGCGGCGCAGAAGAGCGTGGCCATGATGGCGAGCTGGACCTTGGGGGTGGGGCCGACGCGTTCGAAGAGGCCCGCGGAGGAGAGCTGCGCGAGGAGGCGGCGGTAGTCGGCGGAGGCCGGGGAGACGGTGTAGTCGGAGAGGCGGCCGACGAGGAAGCGGCGGAGGAGCGGGCGCGCGGAGGGCGGGTGGTAGGCGGCGAAGGCGTCGGTGGCGTCCTGCCCCGCGAGGGTGATGAGCGGGAGGTCCCCGCCGGGGTGGTGGGGCAGCCATGGCGTGACGTCGTAGACGTCGCCGGAGATGGAGATCCAGAGGTCGTCGGGGGACGCGTGCGCGCGGAGCTCCTTGGAGGAGATCATGCGCACGTCGGCGGCGGCGGCGTCCCCGGGGGCCGGCATTGCGTCGGCGGAGGGCGGCATTGCGCGGCCGTGGCCCGAATGGGCCGGCGGTGGTGTGGATTTGGGGGGAGGAGGAGAGGCGGGGAGGGGACGGGAGAGGGGAGATCGGATCTTCCCTTCTTAAAGGAAAAAGGGAATATCGCGTGCGCGTGAAGCGGTGGTGAAGCTCTGTCTTCTCGCTGTCTGATGGGCTGTTTTCATGGTGGAACAACATCTTCCCTAATAAATTCCTAACGTTTCTGACGAATTTTTAGAGCTGAAAGTTATAAACTTCTAATGGTCCGCTTCGGCTGGCCCAGCCTGGCCCGCGGTCCGGTATCGGGCCGTGCGGCTCTCGGACCTACACTGGTGGAGAATTTTTTTAGAAAAGGGGTTAAAAAATTAAATTCGAAGAAGGGTTGCCGATTTGAAAAATTTTCAAAAGTGGGTACCTCCCGCCCGATCAACGGGCGTGAGGCGTGGGGCCGGATAACTCCCGCCCATCCAACGGGCGGGAGGTGCCAAATCTTTTTCCAGGTCCCTCCCGAGAGTCTCTTCGCGAATAAAAAAAAGTTTCTTACTCGCGAAGAGGCTCCTCCCGCGGCGGCAAAGGCATCCCGCCCGTTGGGAGGTGCGGGGCCCCTACAGTGTGGAGGGGCATCCCGCCCGTTGGGCGGGAGGCAGGTTCCCCTTCCCCTATATAAGTCCCCACCTGCTCCCTAAATTCCCCTAAATTTTTAGTTCAATTTTACGAAGAAGATTACGGTATCTAAAACTCGTATGAAGATGGTTAAGCGATAACGTTTTGCAACGTAGAATCCAAATATTACGATAGTACGATACATCAAGTTATTAAAAATAAAATAGTATGATAAAAAATAGTTTAAATATACTGAGTCCACCGAATCAGGAGTATCTACTTCGCCTGTCCCGGTCCTCGTGCTCTCTTGTTCCTCCCCCCTAGTCCTAGGCCGTCGGCATATGTGCCCCTGCAAGTACGTGAGTTCATCTGGAGCATGGTGAGGATGAGGCGGAGGAGATGTCAGCGTGAACGGGTCATCCTGGGTCTGTAGAGGTGGAGCGTCATACGTCTGGGAGGGGCCAATGATGTCTGCCTCGGCGCCGCCGCCGTCCAACTCCGACAAACGGATGCAGCTGTCGGTGTTTAACCGGCTGCCCACCGAGGGATATGCCCAAGGTGGTAAGTTTTGGGTGAGGAGACGCCGAGATCAGGAACTCGAATGTGCAAGGAACACAAGACTTTTAGACAGGTTCGGGCCGCACGGAGCGTAACACCCTACGTCCTGTATGGTGGTTTGTATTTCCTGTGGTGTAGAATGACCTAATGATCTTCTGTTTTGAGAGGGGTTCCTGACCTCCCTTATATATCCGAGAGGCCAGAGTTACAAAGGTGCTAACCAATCTCCGCTGAGAGATCATACCAGAACATATCTTCGAGTAGATCCCCTCCGTGTTGGTTAGCTCTATCTCCTATTTAAACGGGATAATCAAGAGATAGACGAACTGAATAAGAGATAAGACGGACTTAATCTCTTAAACCTCTTTAAACTACGTTATGTCCCCAGCCCGGTGGCCCCGGGTCTGACAAGCCGTCGAGCTCTTCGTAGCTGAGTACTGCAGGCTTATCGAGTACTTTCGAAGCAGTCTTCGACTTCTTCTGGAGCTTCGACTTGAAAACCTTCTTCGAGTACTTTCTTGGCTGCATCGAAGCTATGAGGTGCTCATGCCCCGAATTTTATTCCTACTACGGTGTGCGATTAAAAAATCGCACTCCATATGGAGTTGCCCCCGAGCCTTAGGTTGAATCAAGGAATCAGGCTGAGGGTCCCATTAATCTGCAAACCTGCTTATCCTTCAAAAAATTCGAAAAATAAGTAGTCGATGCCACGTATCCCGCAGCCCCCGAGCCTTGAATCCAAATCCCACAAAATTTGGAGATAAGGATCCAACAACCGTGGCATGCAAGCAAAAAATGACAACTTGTGAAATTACCAAAATGATGGCACAGATGATGGATAGTAGATTATTAATTCAAGAAACCCCTTTTTCCGGGCCGACTAACCCTGAAAAAATGGTTAATCGAATATTTAATCCAAACATTCCATCCAATGACCCCTCAGATTCGGAATATTCTCGGAAGTGACTCCTGAACTTCAGAACAGTAACTTTTCCCCAGCCCGCTGGTTATTTAACCCCGCGATAACAGTAGGAAGAAACCGTGCTTTCAATCCGCATTCCGCCAAAAGCCACCAAAATCCCCAATCTGAGCCAAACGCCGCCGCCATCCCCCCTAGGAGATTCTCCCGCTCCGACCTTCCCGCCCCTCTCCCTACAGCCCCCGAGCATCTCGTGGCCAGCGCATCGAAGATGGCGTCCAAGAAGTCAGAGATCGAGGAAAAGAAGAAAGAGGCGGAGCCATCAACCGCAGAATGGACACACAGTAAGTGCTCCCTCATCAATCTGAACAAACTAGTTTCCGAGGGGTTGCTGCAAGAAAAGAACCTTGTCAACTGGCGCCCCTCATACCGTGAACCTTTCCCCATGGAGAATGTCGACGAAATCGTCACATTCCTCCATTTTGCCGAACGGGGATTGGCCCTCCCCACTTGTTCCTTCTTTCGTGGGCTTCTTTATTATTACGGGCTTGAGCTCCATCACCTCAACCCCAACTCCATTTGCCACATTTCCATTTTCATCCACTTCTGCGAAGCTTTTCTCGGAATCGAACCCCACTGGGATCTATTCCGCTTTCTCTTCCGCGTCAAACCCCAGCCTACCACGAAGAAACTGTCTGTAGTAGAGGGCGCCGGCATCCAACTGCGATAGCAGGCCGGCGAAAAAAATCTTTCGTACAAATTCCCCTCAAATCTTCCTAGATGGAAAAACCATTGGTTTTACATCGAAAACCATGCTCCCCATCTTCCGACGAAGTCGAACAGACCCCCGGTAGTGAGGGGAGAATGGAACCTTGAACCCTCCGGCAGGGAAATGGATCAAGTCAGAGAGCTGCTGGACGTCATTGAGGCACAGAAGAAGAAAGGAGTGACCGGCGCCTCCATCATGTTCGCATTTTACAAACGCCGCGTCCAACCCATCCAGCAGTGCCATCACCTGGGCTTCGAGTACACAGGCCCCGCTGATCCTTCTCGCATGTGCGTAGAGGATTTGCCAGATGACGTCGCGCTCCAGCGGGTTCAGCGGGTGCTGCTAGACGTGGACGCCGTGCCGTACGTGCCCACATTGTTTTCCGCACGAAATCCGCCCAAACCAGTAAGAATTCGACTTCTTTTGCCGAAGATAAACGCTTTTGCACCGTTACTCTACTGAAGAACTCTCTGCAGGGACACACGGAGCTGTACAGCAGCTACCCACCGCAGCCTGACATCCCCCGACCAGATCACCTCCTCCCCTCTGCTGCTGCTACGGCCAAGAAGGCTCGCCTTGCTGCAGCTCAACGCAGCAGCGAGTCCACCGGAGGCATGGGCTCACAGGCAGGAGAAGGAACCGAAGGAGAATCGCGCCGGGACAACTCCTCCGACCAGAGCGTGGAGTTGACCGGCGCTTTACCACTGGTGCCAAAGGGCCATCGACTGGTGCGCAAACGCAAGGTGCAAGAAGTCGAGTCCTCTAGGTACTGATTTACCGCTTTGACGAGTTGCTAAGTATCAATAGCACTGAATACCGACAGTATCCACTTGTAGCCATCCTGCTCTGCCCCCCGGGACCGAACCCGAAGGGGTGGGAACGGGCCCATCCGCCATCGCTGCGGTGACCATCACCGTGGCGGGGACCACTCAATCGGCCGGTCAAGCCTTGCCGCTGGCGACAGAGACTCCGCGACGGGCCTTGCGGGTGAAAAAGGCCGCCAAAAAGAAGTCGACACTGTGAGTTTACCTCCGGCGCTTGAAAATCTTGCTCTTGCCAGCTTGTATAACGACGACTTCGACGTCATTAGGGCTGAGAGCGCGGTGCAGCTTCAGCTGGACCCGGGCACGACTACTGCAGCCCCAGAGCTGTCAACTCGGGCTGATCCTTCCAGTGCGGAGCCGGCCCCTGCTGCTGCGGCCTCCGAGCCCTCGGCGCCCGGAGAACCAGTGCCCTCGGAGCTGGCCCCTGAAGTAGATGCGACGCTTCCCGACTTGCCGCCTCTCGAGCTCCGACGAGATGAAGCCAAAACTGGTGGCGGAGAGCAAGTCGAAACCCCTGATGCCGCTCCTACCGATGGCACAGGTACGCGCGTATCTGTCGGCGACCGGCTACCGAGGTCTGGGCACCATATACTGACGACATTGTGTACTTGCAGGTGTCCAGCAACCGCCGCCCGGAGATGTCGCCGGGTCCTCGAGGAATCCCCGTGAGATGTTGAGGGCCGGGCCGGGGTACAAGAACGTCATCACCACCGACCTGGTGGACGACCCCCTGCTGACAGCAGAGAATTTGAGGACCTTCAAGAGCACCTTCAAGGAGCTATACGATTTTTCCATGGTAATACTTGGGTGATGTTCCGGTTGCGCATATTGATGAGTTGTTTTGACTCAATCTCCGCCTTTTTGCGCAGCATGTGATCACGAAGTCCCAGAAAAAATCAGAGAGGCTCAGCGCGGTTGTGAGTGATGCGCGAGAGGTAGCTGCCCTGGACAAGCGCGTCTCCGAAGAAATTACGAAGAACTGCTATCTGCAGCGAGAGCTGGACATGCTGAAGCATGAAAGAACTCGAGAGACCTGGCTGCTCAAGAATGACCTAAAAAACTCGAGAAGGCCAACTCCGAGCTCCAAAAACAGCTTGAGGAGCAACAAGCGGAGCACCAGGAGCAGCTCAAGGCAGAGAAAAAGGCACACCAAGGTAAGCCCTCGCTTCCCTCGAGTACTTTGCCTTGGTAACTTCCTTTAGTTGCTGAAATATCTTTGCCGCAGAGCTTAGGAAAGTAATAAAACACAAAGAGGAGCTGCTTACTGACGTGAAGAATATGTTGTATCGACGTACAGATGATGTCGAAAGGCTGTAGAAGGTGATTGGCGATACTGAACAACAGTTCGTCAACTGCCTTCAGCAAATCAAAACGCTGGGCGAGAAGGACGAGCAGCAGCGGAAGGAGCTGGAGGACCTCAGGGGGGTCGCCCAGGAGCTGGTGGACATGGTGGATCCCCCAGAAGAAGGCGAAGCGAGCCCGCAGCCCCTGCTGGAGTGACTTCGCGAAGCCCCGAAGAAGGTGGTAAAGTTCCTATCTGAGGCTCCAGTCGCATGCGTGAGTAATGCCCTCGCGTATGTGAAATCATTCTTGCCAAACGCGCAGCTAGACATTTTTGCGCAGGGGATGGCGGCGGACTGCACGGACGAGCAGTTCGACGAGTACCTGCGAGAGGCCCAACCTGTAGCAGAATGAATTGTATACAGTGTACTGCAGGATTAGGGTATGAGAAACAAGTAATTTTGCCTGTGTGTAAATGCCTCACGCGATATCTCTACTTGTTTGCGTGCCTTAGCTGAAGTGGGGTCCAGGCTTACAAGACTTAAGTAGTAGACGCGCCTTGGGTGCAGCGACCCGAAGGGTAGCTAATGTTCATCTAACAGATTAGCTACAACTCGATCGAGCGGGTCCAAACTTGTTAGGAAAGAACGCGAGCATCGTCGTGAGGTTGCCGTGCGTAGGGCAGAAAAATAGGACTACCCCGAGTGCGGCGACTCTGAGTGTAGTCGAAAGTCGCTCCTGCTGTGAGCGTGCTCCGTAAGCTAGGCAGGACCCGGACGAACGGATCGAGCTTGCTAGGAGCAGGTGCGAGCGGTGCCGCGGGTTTGCCTTTCTTTTCGGTAGAAGCAAGACTGTTCTGAGTACAACCACTCAAGATGTAGCCGAGATAGCTCTTTATGCAAGCCTTTCCAGCGTACTGGGTGTAAGCCAGTCGAGCGGATCGATTGTGTCGGAAAAGAAATGCGACTGCTGTCGCGTGCGACCATCCAAGGTCGCGGCAGAACTCGATATGTAGAGGGGTTGGCCGGAGTCGAGGGTTCCGTCAGGAACGGGAGTCGAAAGGAGATGATCGTGGCCGTAGCCCCCGCATCATTCATGACAAGAAGTCGATTTTTATATGTGTCTGTACGTGACCATGGCCGTCGTGTAAGTAAGAAGGAATGTACAACCCGAGTCATGTGGCTCATAGCCTCCAAATTGATTCAGGGAAAGGAGATCTTCTGAGCCCTCAGGGATTCAGCGATCGCCGGGCCTCGACTTAAGGGTAGAGCTTGCGCAGGTTCTGAACGTTCCAGGAGTTCGGGACATCGCGACCCTCAGGAAATTGTAGTCGATAAGACCCTGGCCTTGTAACCTGCTTGACGGTGAATAGGCCCTCCCACCTTGAGTTGAGTTTGTGTAGGCCAGATTCGTCCTGAATACGGCGCAAGACCAATTCGCCAACATTGAATGACCGCTCCCTGACGTTGCGATCATGATATCGCCGGATCCCCTGCGGGTACCGAGCTGACTGGACAAGAGCGGTGCAACGAGCTTCTTCCACAGAATCGAGCTCTAACTACCACGCCTCGTCCGCCTCGCCTTCGTTGTACATTTCGACCCTTGGAGACCTCCACATGATATCGGCTGGTAGAATGGCTTCGGATCCGTACACAAGAAAGAAAGGTGTTTGGCCTGTGGCTTTGGACGGCTGAGTCCGAAGCCCCCAGACGATGTGTGATAGCTCATGCACCCATTTGCCTCCCTTCTTGCTGTTTTCATCATAAAGTCTCTTATTGAGGCCGTCAATGATTAGGCCGTTCGCCCTTTCGACTTGTCGATTGGCCCTTGGGTGTGCAACCGAGACATATTTAACTGCGATGCAAGCATTCTCGCAGAACTCCCAGAACTGGTTTGCCGTGAAGTTTGATCCCAAGTCCATGATGATGGTGTTGGGGAAGCCGAAACGATGCAAAATATCTGAGATGAAGTCGACGACCCGATCTGGCGTGAGCTTGGCTATCGGCTTGTACTCGATCCACTTAGTGAACTTGTCGATGGCCACCAGCACATGGGTAAAGCCGCCTGGCGCCGTCGTGAAGGGCCCGATCATGTCGAGACTCCAACAAGCGAAGGGCCAAGATGGCGGTATAGTGATGAGGCTATGAGCGGGAACATGAGTCTGTTTGCCGAAGAATTGACAATTTTGGCACCTGCGCACGAGATCCTCCGCATCGGTCACTGTGGTGGGCCACCAGAAACCGGTCCTGTATGCTTTCCCCACCAGCGTTCTTGAAGCCGCATGGTTGCCGCAGACGCCCTCGTGGATCTCCCGCAGTATGTCGTAACCATCGTCCTTTGTGACGCACTTCATGAGAACTCCTGACCGAGCGCCACGCCGATAGAGCTTGCCATCGACCAGGACGAAGCCCTTGCTTCTTCGTAAGACGCGTGCTGCTTCTGCGCTCTTGGCATCGATGCCCGCTGGTAGCCGTTGGTCTCGAATGAAGTCGATAAAAGCCTCTCGCCAGTCCTCCTGCAACACCATAACCTCTCGATCGGGTTGTTGGGGACCCATGTCGATGGTTACCTGCGGAGAAGACTTGATGGATGGCTGTTTGAGCTCCTGGACGAAGACTCCCGAAGGGACCTGGGCATGCGTGGACACCAGTTTGGACAGGGTGTCCGCGGCAACATTGTGCTCCCGCAATACGTGATGAACCTCCAGGCCGGAGAATTTACTTTCCAATTTGCGCACTTCCTGTACATATGCATCCATTGTCTCCTTGTTGCAGTCCCATTCCTTGTTGACCTGCTGAACAACAAGAAGAGAGTCGCCATATACAAGTAGTCGCTTGATCCCTAGTGATATCGCCAAACGGAGCCCGTGAAGCAAAGCTTCATACTCGGCTTCATTGTTGGATACCACCCACAGGATCTGAAGGACATATTTCAACTGTTCACCTCGTGGAGAAACAAGCAGAACACCAGCGCCGCCGCCGTCGAGCTTGAGGGACCCATCAAAATACATGGTACAGTGCTCTGGCTTGTCCACTGGGGTTGGGACTTGATTCTCTCTCCATTCAGCCATGAAGTCAACTAGAGCCTGTGACTTGATTGCAGTGCGTGGCTTGAAGTCGATTGACAAAACCCCCAGTTCCACTGCCCACTTGGATATGCGCCCCGTGGCATCTTGATTATGAAGAATATCCGCCAGCGGGAAGTCCGTGATTACAGTGATCTTGTACTCGTCGAAGTAATGGCGTAGCTTTCTGGATGTGATTAAGATTGTATACAAGAGCTTTTGAACAGCTGGATACCGTACCTTGGATTCGGAGAGGACTTCGCTGACGAAGTAGACAGGCCTCTGCACTCCAAACGCATGGCCTTCCTCGCCTCGCTCGACTACAATAGCACTGCTGACAACATGAGTTATTGCCGCGATGTAAAGTAGTAGATCCTCCCCTGGCAACGGTGCTGTAAGGATTGGAGGTGACTGAAGATGATGTTTCAGATCCTTCAAGGCCCGCTCAGCCTCCTCCGTCAATTGAAACTTATCCTGGCATTTCAGGAGCTTGAAGAAAGGTAGTCCTCTCTCCCCGAGTCGGGAGATGAACTTGTTCAGGGCCGCCATACAACCTGTTAACTTCTGCACATCCTTGATTGTGGCCGGAGCCTCCATATCAGTGATAGCCGTGATCTTTACAGGGTTGGCTTCAATGCCCCGGTTGCTGACGATGAACCCGAGCAATTTCCCTGAAGGTACTCCAAAGACGCACTTGGTGGGATTGAGCTTCCACTGAAATCTGCGCAGACTGCTGAATGTTTCCTCCAGATCTGCAATTAAGTCGCTGGAAGCCCTGGTCTTGATGACGACGTCGTCCACATAAGCCTCAACATTCTGGTGCAGCTGATCCGCGAAACACATCTGGATCGCACGCTGATAGGTTGCTCCTGCATTCCTCAACTCGAAGGATATTGTTTTGTAGGCGTAAGTCCCGTACGGGGTGATGAAAGCAGTCTTGATTTGGTCCTCCTCCTTGAGCGCGATCTGATGATAACCTGAGTAACAATCAAGAAAACAAAGAAGGACACATCCAGCCGTCGAATTGACAACTTGGTCAATGCGTGGCAGCCCAAAATGGTCTTTTGGGCAATGCTTGTTGAGATCAGTGTAGTCGACACACATTCTCCATTCATTGTTCTTTTTCTTTACAAGAACAGGATTCGCTACCCACTCTGGATAGATTACTTCTTTAATGAATCCAGCCGCGAGAAGTTTAGCGATCTCCCGTTTAATGGCCTCACGCTTGTCGTGGGCAAACCTCCGCAGGCGTTGCTTCTTAGGTGTAGCCTTCGGGTGTACATTCAAATCATGCTCGATCAACTCCCTGGGCACCCCTGGCATATCCGCTGGTTTCCATGCGAATATGTCTCGGTTAGCCTGAAGGAAACTGACGAGCACGAGTTCCTATTTGGCACCTAAACCCGCACCGATGACAGCGGTCTTAGATGAATCTCCCTCCTGGAGCTGGATCGTCTTGAGGGCCACATCATCAGTCGACTGGATGTTCGACTTGCTGGCCTTCTTGGAAGGAATCTCCAGCCCGGATTGGGAAAGCTGCTGTGCGGCCGCGAGGACTTCTCCCAAAGCATCTGGCACGTGAGTAGTCGAAGCGTATTGGATCGCCTCCTGATTGCAGTCGTATGACTTCTTCAAGTCGCCACGGAGGGTGAGTACTCCACTGAGTCCTGGCATCTTAAGAAGCAGATAGACATAATGCGGCACTGCCATAAACTTGGCAAGTGCCGGGCGACCCAATATGGCATGATAAGAAGATTCGAAATTAGCCACCTCGAATTTAATGAACTCAGTACGGTAGTTCTCCCGCGTGCCGAAGGTGACTGGGAGGACCACCATACCCAGCGGGTGTGCCGCGTTACCTGGGATGATGCCGTAGAAAGGAGACTTACTGGGAACCAGCATGTCCTTGAAATCCAGGCCCATTTTCTTCAAAGTGCTGACGAAGATGAGATTGAGCCCGCTCCCGCCATCGATTAGGACCTTGGTGAGCTTGACCTCCGCCACCACAGGGTCCAGGACCAAGGGGAACTTACCGGGCTCCAAAAAGCTCGTCCACTGGTCATCGCGGGAGAACGAGATGGGGACCTCCGACCAAAGGAGTGGTCGTGGTACCGCCGGCTCGATGGACAAAATCTCCCGGAGGAGCAGCTTCTGATCCCGCCTGGAGCAAAAATCCTCATCTTCCCCGAAGATGACGTTGACAACTTTTGACGCGTTTTGAAACTTCGGGTTGCGCCCATGATCCTCTTGATCATCATCCTCGGGTTCCTTGTCACCAGGCTTCTTGTTCTTCTTTCCGCCACCGGAGTTGCTGTACGTCCTCCGAAGGTGATAGCAGTCGATGGCAGCGCGGCTGGCACCCGGATGCTATGGGCACTTCTTCTGCAGGAGCTTCTCGAACTCCTCCTACGTTGTCGACTTCTTGCCCCGCGAAGGACGATCGATAGCCGCGATGACATCATCTGGCTTTCGTTTCCAGGGTGGCCCTAAAAAGTCCCGCTGGCCTTTGTCGTTGCGGTTGTCGTTTGAGCGCTACAGATTGCTGTCTTGACGCCGCGGAAACCGCTCCCGCATCTTCTCCTCCCGCTCGGACCAATCGTGCATCATATCACGAAGGCCCACAATAGTTTTCGGCCTGTTCCGCTCGAAATCCCTACACGAGTAATTGCTCCCTGGAAATTGTCGATGAAGACCTTCTTAAGTCATTCCCAGGAGTCGATGGAGTTGCTGCCAATTTTCTCCAGCCAAGTGAGCGGTGCAGGATCCAAAGCCATCGGGAAGTAGATGACTTTTGTGATATTTGAACCCCCTGCGACCTCGATGGCCGTGGAGTAGCAACGGAGCCACTGTTGGGGAGCCTGCTTGCCGTCGTACTTGGTGATACCGATCGGCTTGAAGCCCTCTGGGTACTTGTAGCTGCTGAAACGAGCAGAAAAAATAGGGAATCGATCGCTACAGTCAGTACCTTCAGTTTCGACTTCTTCGCGAGTCTTGCGCCTGGAGGAGATCATGGTCCGTGCGTCGCGACCTTCATTGATGTGTTGGCGCAGGTCCTCCGGAGGAGGTCGACAATTGGCCGGTCGCAAATGGCCCCCTTGCGGTGGCTGTTGCCTCCCGACAGGGGCCTGGCTCCCACGGGCGTTGTCGTTGCTGATCTGGTGTTGAGGACGGCCACCAGCCGTTCGACTGCGAGCCTGACTTCGACTCTCATCCACGCGTTCTTCCCGGATGGTAGACGCCGGATTGTATTGATCCAGCTGGATCCAAGCCCTCTGCGCGTAGAGAAGTGCTTGACGTACCTCCGGATCGTGGCTGCGCTCGAGGATGGCCGTCACCCTGCCGATATTGGCCACCGGAGTCCTGAAACCCCGCTCGCTTACGACAGCGAACTCAGGGTCAAGCTCGCGATGCATAGATCGCCTACGCTCATTGGCCCTCCTCCGCCGAATTGTGCGGGCCCTGTTCCTGGCCCTCCGCGCCTCACGATCGGCGTCGTTCTCGTCACCAGCGTTGGCCGTGATCTCATCTTCAGAGATCACTTCAAAGTTGATGATGGGAAGATCCCCATCGTCCTCGCCTTCTTCGGCCATCAGCACCTGGCGGGAGGAAAGGTCGTGAGAGCTTTCGTCGACTAGTTCAGTCGACCCCTCCACCGCGGTGGCCAATGGCCTGCCCTCTTGGAAGGGTAATGGCTCAAGGTGAGCCACGAGTCGACCCTCTGCCTCGAGTAGATCGGAGAGCATCATGCCCCTCCAATGCACAATGCGCCCCTTCAGCAGAGAGGTGATCACCAAATCACCGGGACCGGAACAACCCGAAGCCCCCCAACACACGGTGGCTTCAGGCTTTCCGTCCTGGAGCGGCAAGTCCAGATCCTTCTCTAACATGGAGAGGGACCCAGCGACGTTGGCCTCCTGAAGATCAGCGGCCGGTTTGTATGAGCCAGGATGAGATCGACCATGCGGATCCCTAGATTGGAACAAGCCCAAACCAGGGGAAGTTGTCGCAACACCAGAAGAAGTCGAGCCTGGAGCAGACTCCATCTCGATCTGTGCTGCGGAAGTATGGAACGGAAAGTTGTCGAGCTCGTCGACGAACTTGTCGAGACCGCTGCGAGGGTCCGCAGCGAAGGTTCTCAGCCTCATGTCAACGAGGAATCGCCAAAAGTTGCCCTCACCATCTGCGATGCAAACCCACGAGCCAAAAACGAATGTCGTACCCTGAGAGGGAACTGACCTGATAAAATTGAACGATGCCATCGAGCTCGCCGGTGGATCTTCGACGCGCTCCCCTACCTGGCGTGCCAGCTATCGGTGTTTAACCGGCTGCCCACCGAGGGATATGCCCAAGGTGGTAAGTTTTGGGTGAGGAGACGCCTAGATCAGGAACTCGAAGGTGCAAGGAACACAAGACTTTTAGACAGGTTCGGGCCGCACGGAGCGTAACACCCTACGTCCTGTATGGTGGTTTGTATTTCCTGTGGTGTAGAATGACCTAATGATCTTATGTTTTGAGAGGGGTTCCTGACCTCCCTTATATATCCGAGAGGCCAGAGTTACAAAGGTGCTAACCAACCTCCGCTGAGAGATCATACCAGAACATATCTTCGAGTAGATCCCCTCCGTGTTGGTTAGCTCTATCTCCTATTTAAACGGGATAATCAAGAGATAGACGAACTGAATAAGAGATAAGACGGACTTAATCTCTTAAACCTCTTTAAACTACGTTATGTCCCCAGCCCGGTAGCCCCGGGTCTGACAGCAGCTGCCGTCCCAGTCCGGCACACCGAACAGACCACCGTGTGCAGGAGCTCCCATTGACCACGCATGCTGAGTAAAGCCCTGAGAATACGGAGCAGCTGGCGTCGAACCCGGCGGGAGAGACGTTCCTGGAGCATAGGCGCCAAACGTCTGAGGCTCCATCCTTGCAGGAGGAGGCCCCATTGTCGTCGAGTGCATCACTATAAAAACAAACGAAATTAGTCGTGTAAATCAAAGTTGATCGAAATGGAAATTATAAAGGACTTACAGCTCGAACTGGCGGCAGTACCGTTGGACGCTGCGTGCGGTGCTGCAGAGGTCGATGGGCCAGCTGTGTACACGTGGGCGGACGCCTGAGATGAACTGGAGGCCCCTACGTCGTCTTTGCTACAACACGTCAGTGCACGTAACGCTCGCGTCAAGTTGTCATGAATCCGACGAAACCTCTCTCTTTACTGTGCCTCCGATACATGTACTTCACGGTCAAACAACGTGATTTGAGATGCAGCTTCGACCTCCACGCAGTTGATCAGATCGATCTGCATGAGTAATGGGAAGCAGAGTAATATTGTTATCGATTTTTTAAAAAAAGATCTAGTAATTGAAGTTGCAAAAGACGTACCGCACCACGCTGCGCCTGATCACGGTACAAGGGATACGTGTCCGAGATGGTCGGCGGGTGCTGATGCTCCGCGTCATCAATACGTGAAAGAGTGACGTACGGAGGAGTGCGAGTGAGGTACCAGCGGAGGTATGCACCGTGAGACGCCTCTGTGTGTGGCTGCGGCTCGTCCCACACATCATCAGGTGCGTCTAGCCACGCTCCTACGTACTCCTGCAGCTTGACAACCCAGTTGACTTTGTTGCCATGATATCCCTTGCATGAATATCTGTTGCAAATATTTGGAAGATAATATTATTTCATGATAACAGTTATATAATTAATAGAAAACGAGTTATCACAAACATACTCGTGTACGCTGCGTGGCACGGCCTGGAATGCTCGGGGTAGGAGAGGGAAGTGCTGTCATCGCCGAAACTGCCTTATCACTCGCTCGACGCAGTACGGCTCCACGACAATATCGAACCTAGGTTCGCCTTTGTGAGCCAGTACGCCTCGTCACGCGTGCACAGGGAGGACAACCCATACGGCGCACGTGTCTGGACAACCGCAGCGGTGTACGAGGTCCAGATGACACCCTGTGGCCGCAACCGATCAAATTCAGACATGAACTGCGGGTATGCTTTTCGGACCTGCCGATGTGCCCAGCTCATCTGCAAAATTACACAACTGTGTTGGTACTTTGTATATACAGAAATGTGCAACAGTAAATTAAAGACCTTACCCATCGATCGGTCCAAAGCGAACCCATCGTGGGTCTGTCCTCGTGCCACAGCCCATTCATCTCGGGCGGATAAGGCTCCTCGCTAATTAGGGGCGTGCTATAGCAAATCGCTCGTAGGACCATAGCTGCAGCAGAAGTGGACAGCCTGTGATGATGGCGGTCCTCTCCGTCTTGAAATAGACCTGGCAAAGGTCTCGGTACGTGGTAGCAAGCACTGCCGATCCCCAGCTCCACCCAGGTACCTGGCCCGGCTCCGCATCCGCAATCGCGCGCGCGTACTGGATGAGAACCTTGTCCACATAGTTGCTGCTAGAGCTGCAGAAAAGAGCCCAGCCGAACAACCACAACAGATATGCCTCTAGGCAGCGCGGCACCTCGTACTGCCCAGCCAGAGGGTGGAGATCCTGAGCCTGAAATATATTTGTTTAATGCTTAGAGGTAGTCACATATGATTCAATTATATTAACTAAAGATAATTGTACGTACCCTATATTGTATTACCCAACCCTTGGCGTGGCCGGGCGCGTCAGGTACGTCCAAAAAAATATGGCGGGTTCACTGAAGCAATCCGCTCCTGAAGCTCCGCCCTCCAGGTAGGTGGCACGGCAACCGGGCCAACGGCTTCCCCCGCAATGGGAAGCCCGAACAACTACGACGCATCCTGCAACGTGGGGGCCATCTCCCCGCACGGCAAGTGGAACGTGTGCGTCTCCAGACGCCACCTGTCTGCCAACGCCACAAGTAGAGAGCGGTCGAGCTGCATCAGCTTCTTGGCGCCACCGTCTTGGCCGTCGCCGGCCTGAAGCATACGTGCGAGTGGCAGCAAACCAGCCTCACGTAACCTGTATATTTTGCATTATGGTTACAATTTTCATACAAGCAATACATTCATTCCGTAAAAAAATATAAAGTATCACCTGTCAAGCTAGCGGTCGTCCAAGTGCAACAACTCTTTTGCTACATGAGGGCGCAACTCGTGAAGCTGCTGCCCCTCCACCGCTGCCACGTACGACCTGTGCCGTATGTCGGTGCTCGCGTCAAGGAGCTCCGGTGTCTGCGCCATATCTGCATAAAAAATTAAATATGATACATATATTAGAAACATACTTAACGAATACAACAGAGAGTATACAAATGCCAAGTCACAGTTACAATTACAAACACACATAATGATCTGTTAAAAGTCACTGCGGCAAATATTACAAATACACATAACGGTCTGTTAAAATTACAAATACACATCCAGGTCTGATACAAACTCAACGCGGCAAATATTACACATGAGCAAACAACGTTCAAATAAAATTACAACTAAACGATGCCTGATGTCGTAGTAGCACTCGATCGGCGACGTCTCCCACTCCTTGATGCAACTGGAGGTCTTCCATCTATAGCATCACCTGTAGGGCCTGCTTCAGCAGAACTAGACCCAGCATCATTGTTCGAACAACGTTTATACGTGTGTCCACTCTGGTTACATGCACTGCAGCGCTGTATCCTCGTACGGAGCTCTGACTCATCCATGTCATTACGAATACGCCATGTCTGACGCCGCCCTCTTTTAACCCAAGCTGTTCTCGGGTCTGGAATATAGATCACAGGATTCGCTGCCTCAGTGAATGCTCCAACCATACGGAACCCATAGATCTCATACTGTCTGGTGCTAGCAATTATCTCCTTTTTGAAGTAATGGGAAACATATATATCGACAGGATGTACAATATCCGCACAAGCAGCCATTATATGAGAATAAGGTCTGTGCAGCAACTTTGGCCTCATGCATGAGCAACAACAAGTACCATCAACCTTGAGGATGCACTCCTTTACAGGAGTCTGATGTCTCATGCCATGTCGTGCCCTGTCTCTGAGAGCTACCTCAAACTTGAGCTCCTGTGTACCACATTGCCGTACGTGGTGTAGCTGGGCGCTAGATACCTTCTTGGTCATATAATCTGTCATCATACTCCCAAAATGTCTGTCAGAATCTTGCATGTATACCTGATTTTTAGTGAACCGATCCCTAAAGTAATCGGTACACCCGTGGACGATGAATTCCATAATTGCAACCAGTGGAAGCCCACGAACACCTCGCATCACCCAATTGTAAACCTCGGTGAAATTGGTGGTCATTATGCCGTACCTTGCACCATCGGTATCGTAAAGCAACGCCCAGTTCTTCTTCGGTTCATTCTCAATCCATTCAGAAAAGGTTTTCACCGCTGACCCAGACCTCCTCCGAGTACGTGCAGTATCTATTGGCAAAGGACACAAAGCCTCTGTTTCTTCCTTTGCAGTTCTGGTTTTTGCTGCGTCCTCGCTTCTTTTCTTCCCGGTCAGTTCATCAAGTTTTTGCCACTGCTTGTTAAATTTTTGTTAATTTGTTTCCTTGCATAGCCTCTTGAACATATCCATAAGGTGCTTGTTCTTGAACTGGTTGAAAAAGTTTGCACCGATGTGTCTCATACACCACCTACTGCGAACATCACGCCACTTGGCTGGCTCTCCGGTCTCCACACACCCCTCCTGCAAATCTAGTATTGCCCTTAGTATGCCGGCGTGACGATCATGTAGCAGGCACACATCTTCCCTGTCCCGAACGACTGCAAGGTTAACCTATTTCTGGAACCAGTACCAACTGTCTGTGTTCTCGCTCTCAACAAAAGCAAAAGCAACCGGAAGCAATTGATTATTTCCACTGCAATGGTTGTCAGCATTTGCCCTCTATACTTTCCTATGAGAAAGGTCCCATCGATGCACAGGATAGGCCGGCAGTGTTGGAATGCGTTAATGCATGGACCCAAGCTGAAAAAGGCTCGCTGCAACATGAAGGGCGGACCTTGTCCTCTATCTAGACTTTTCAGGTCATAATAGCTTCCAGAATTTCTCTGACAAATGACGGCCAACAATCGAGAAATATTATCGTATGCAGCCTCGACTTCGTTCTCCCTGCAATCCCAAAGCACGCTGGGTTCCTCATCTATGACAAGATGACTGAAGTCCCTGCTCACCCATTCTTCAGGCACATCCTCGTCATCATCAGATGAATCGGCATTCATTGCTTCATTCAACTCACGATCTTCGTCTCGCAGCTGTTAACAATACAGGGTATGTTCTCCCCCTCATCAGCCACGCATTAAGGTGCTGCGGTGCCACCTGCCTCAATGTTTGGCTCCTCAACTTCTTCAACAACATCTTCATCCCCCGCAGCAGCTTCGATGTTTATCAAAGACTTCTGGTACACACTGACAAGGAGTACCAGTGGCCATTGCCAATGACTTGCATTTTACAAATAGCTTAACCAGTCATCGTTGCTTGCAAGTGGCATCAGCTCCCAGATCAAAGTGTGAGTGGTACGATTTATGACGCACTGAACACTCACAGTGTGTGTCTTCTGATTAATTCTTAATCTGCTCATTAACCAGTTGCATAGGGATTCAAATATCCTCTCGTGCGGTCTGGTAATTCCTCTGACCGCACAGTTGAATTCACTTAAATCTACCCCATTCGGCCCATAAATCACATTTCCTTCTCCGTAATATATACTGAAAGTACCCTTCTCGGAAGACATATCTGTTATAGTACAATTGTACTAGTTATAGTACATATTAATACACAACGACTCTAAGTTTCAGCAATTCCCAGATTATATTTTCCAGATTCAAAACTATTCAGAATATAAGTTATACTAAAAACAATTGAAAATACTGAAAACTATTCAAAATATAACTATTCTAAGAAATATTTCCTAGATTATAGTTATTTTCAAGTAATTATGCGACTAGAACGAGAATATATCTCCAAACCGACGCGTGAACAGGGTTTCACCGCTTCCTCTCCTCTCTTCCTCTCCTCCCTTTCTTTTTTTCTTTTTTGCTAAATAAAATGGGAATTTAGGGGGCAGGTGGGGGCTTATATAGGGGAGGGGAACCTCCCGCCCGCCCAATGGATGGGATGCCCCTCCGCACTGTAGGGGCCCCGCACCTCTCGCCCGTTAGGCGGGCGGGATGCCCCCGCGGCCGCGTCAGGGGCCTCTTCGCGAATAAGAAAAGTTTCTTATTCGCGAAGAGACCCTCGGGACGGGCCTAGAAAAAGATTTGGCACCTTCCGCCCGTTGGATGGGCGGGAGGTGTCCGGCCCCACGCCTCCCACCCGTTGGTCGGGTGGGAGGTACCCCTTTTTAAAAATTTTCCGAATCGGCACCCCTTTTTCAAATTTAATATTTTTAACCTTTTTTTTTTAAAGTCCACTGGTGAACCTGAGTGATCTCTACTCTAAATTTTAAATTTTAGTGTCTATCCTATCGAATATTTAGTTAATAATAAGAAATATTAAAATAAACTAATTAGAAATCTAATTGCGCAGATCGAGAATAATTTACAAGATAAATATATTAAATCTAATTGGTTCATAATTTAATAATATGGTGCTACAGTAAATCTATACTAATGATAGATTAATTAGATTTAATAGATTCGTCTCGCGGATTAGTCTCTATATATATATATGTTGTAGTTAGTTTTATAATTACTTCATATTTAATCTTTCTAATTAGCATCAATGATTCGATGTGAGAATGAAGAAAATTTAGTCCCGCAACCAAACAATAATTAGGTTATAAGCATCCCGTTCCTCTGCTACAGGAAAGAAGAGCGGCGACTCTAGAGCGATTCCGAGTCCGAGACCGATTCCGCCGGTTTCCCTTCTTCTCCGGCGACCTTCGGCGTTGGAGATGAAGGGAAGCTGGGGAATCAACCGCTGGTTGTATATACTACCTAGTAGAGTAGATCTAGGGGTACATTGGTTTTCTCCTATGGTGATTTCCTCCACGGCGTTCCGTAGGTCGGCCAGGTTAGTTGCTCTGGGATTTGGGTTGGATTTCTTCCCGGTGCAGAGTTCGTCAGGAATCTTTTGCTTCCTCCATGCTTTTTCTGGTGACTATGTTGGTGGTGATCGGAGTTTGGCGGTGCATGTGGGGCGTCTTGGACATGAATTGTTTTATGCGGATGGTTCAACATTGATGACGCTTTCTTTGATGTTTTCTTCTGCGTCGGTGCTCGAATCCGGCGTGAGCTTATCTGCGCCGGATGTGTCCAAGGTGTCTGCAGTATCACCGGGTTTGCAACCACCGATATGGCTGCTGGAGGTCGGGGGATTGTTTTGTCCCTCCGAAGTGGTTCAGATGGTCTTGTTGTCCTCTGTGACTGCTTTGTGAGGTTTGTTCTCCACCTGCTCGTATGTTCGAGTTGGTGTTCTTCAGTTCCCGTTGCGGGATTGCTGCTTGTCGACTGGGTGGTACCGGTGAGGCCACCAACGACTGAGCCTGGTGAATGCATGGACCGTTCGGGAGGTTCAACGGATAAATGGCATGCTTATTCTAGTGCGCTACTAATGGGCTTTGAAGATCTTTTCGTCGTTTCGGGTTCCGGCCGTGAGTTTCATCCTGGGTTCTTCTTCATTACGGGAGATGGAGAAGGCTCGGCCTGCGGCAGCGAGGTCGGTGGCGGCGAGGATCGTTGGTGCTCCTTCAAAAGGTTGGCTTACTGGCTTGATGGAATGATTTCTTCTGTCAGGGGTGCTCTGTTTAAGGTGATGGATGTAAATAAAAGTACTATGATAATGAGAGGGCGACGGTACGTCGTCCTGCGACCCGTCGCCCCCTCCGCGCGTCGTCCTGCCGCTGCGTTCCTCTCGTCGTACGATTCTTCGTCCTCTCACCTGCGATCTGCAGCCGTCTGATTCTTCGTCCCTACTTCCGCCCCATCCCCCTCCCGGCACAACCGCCGCCTCCGCGTCTCTGTCTCCTCCGACCTCCGCCGCTCGCGCCCCCGGTCTTCTCCACCCTCACGCTCCAGTTCAGGCACGGCCGCTGAAAACGCCACCACCAGCGCTCCACCCGCCTCCACCCCCGCGCTCCACCGCCAGCGCTTCGGCCACCTCCACCCCCGCGCCGTGCCGTATGGCCAGCGACCCGGCCTCCTCCACCCCGTCGTTGCTGCCTCTCCTTCCCCGACGCAGCGTCGCCTCCATCTTGACGCAAGCGTCGTGGCCATCGCCATCCCGCCGCTGCGCCGTCGACCTGCCGTGGCGTCGCGGCGCCATCCTGTGGAGCAGGTCGTGCCGCCGTCCCGACGCGTGGAGACCTGAGTGCTGCAACATCCGGCTGTCGCGTCGCCGTCCCGCCGTTGCGCCGTCGACCAGCCGTGCCGTTGCGGCGCCGTCCTGTGGAGCACGTCGCACCACCTCCCTTGCTCATCCTCTCTCCTCCCACGGCTGTGAACTCAGACAACAAAAGGTAAGCATTCCCCTTCACTGACCCCTACGAAATTTATGGGATTTGGTGTTGAACCCTGAATTTGGGTGCAAAATCAAGAAGCCCTACAATTAGGGGCATGGCCAGTGCACACCACACTTGCCTTCCCGTCGGCGTCGTCGGATGACAGTGCAGTTGGAGCAATGGTGGGTTCATCTAGAGACACCACCCCTCCGCTTGGTGAGCAGGGCCTCCTGTAGGTGCAGATGTGCCAGGCGAGGTCGTGGTTAGATGCTGCGAAATGCACCTGGCAAGCTCTCTGCTCACCAGATGTTTGATGGAATGCCTCATTGGACCGTCAAGTTGGATGTTGCTGCAATTTGTTTGATTCAGTTCCAGGAGCAAACTGAGTCTAATATTGCATCCTTGAACACGATGTGTACCACTGTGGGAGCCGGGAAGGGAGGAAGTATCCTGCGCTTAGGAAGACGAGTACTTGTGTCCATGTCTCACTATCAATTTGTCTTTATGCCTCTGTATCAAACTTATATGGTGTCGTAATTTATTTGATACAAGAGAGTGATGGTGTATCTGAATTGTTTATCACACAAAATCTAAAGGAAAAATTGCATTTCCGCCAAATGAGTTATGCTTGGTGTTGATTGGTTTATTTCATTGGTAAATAAGGGGTCTTTACTGTGGATGTTCATCCAAACTCAATTATCTCACTGTAATTCACAAAAACAAAAAAACAAAGGTATATATACCTTCAGTCACTAAATAGTGTGTGCATTATTGTGAATTGGTTATGTCTTTGCTACATTAATAGTGAGAGTTGGTCTATAATTTGATGTCTTATGCAACAAACTCTAAAGGGAAGATCACTTCAGCAATTATTTCTATACCACAGGTAGAGATACAAGAATTAAAAGGGAAGACTAATTCAGCCAGATACATACACAGTCCAGAACCATTATTTTGTTTCTTTACCACAGGTAGCATTTTGATGGACATCTCAGTACACTATTTTAACTAAATCGTATATTGCTCAGCTTTCCTGATTAAGCATTGCTGGTCTATGTCTAAGACAAGGTGGCTGTCACTGGCAGAAATTTCAGTGTCTTAACTCATTGTGTCACTTCTGTTATCTAGATGCTGTCTGAAAAGATTCTTCAGTGCGTGGAGATGCACTTTTTCCTTGGCTAAACCATCCTGCTTCCCCATTAGTTTGTGATGATGATTGGTGGAGGAAATTTTGAACCTTTCCCCATTAACTTGTAATTGTTGACTTCCTTTTTTGATCGTGGAAGAACAGATGTACTTATATTATATGCATGCGCGGGGTGAATGATTTCCTATATGCAGACTGTCCGACTAATGCAAGCTAAGGCCACCACATATTCTGCCTTGTGCCTTTTCCACTCTTTCTTTCTGATCCCGTTTTCAATCACGGCATATGAACACGATGGGTGGAGGTTCTTGGGGTTCTCTAGCCTTTCCTTGTGGTCGTTGCTTTTGTTCTCTTTCTTAATTTTATCTGACAATGACATTGGCGGTTTCAGGGTAGAAGGGCCCTGGGCAGGGGCGGTGTTGTTGGCAGCAGCGGTGGCGGAGGACAATATGTCTCCTTCTCATCCACTACCAATTCGTATGCAGTGGCGGTCAAGCTGGTGGCGCCATTCATATAGTCACCAGCTACACCAATATGGTGCCTACATGGTGTTCAACGAAATGCCAAAATTGTGACCATCAATTTCAAGTTCGAGGTGCTGATTAAGTGCTAGCCAGAAGTCCTCGACCACACCAGTAGCATGGAGATGCTTGGCCATCACAACTCTGCAGCCTGATTTCGCCCCGACACTTGCTATGCTTGACATGTGGACAACCATGAACATCTGGCATCACAATCCCAGCGCCCATCAGGAACTTGTCACCCCAGCCCTCTCTCGAAATTGGTCCTTCTGCAGTCTACTCGTAGACCATCTTCTCTTGTGGGGTTTATCTGCTCTACTGCTATGATTTGGTCTGCTGCTATGTCTGATTTGTATCCTATTTTCTTTGTTGGTTCAATGGGATTAGATTGGGTTGAGGTGGCACAGTCAACATCTGGAGGAGTTGCTGCCGGAGCAACAGAAGCTCGGGCCCTTCATGCAGGTGGTGCTTCCAATCTGAGGCAGACTGTTGAATCAAGGTGAGAGATAATTTGCTTTGTTCTTGTACAAGCCATATCTATATATAAAAGAACGGTCTTTATTGTGCTCTATCAAATTTTTTGTGGAAAAAAATGATACTACAGAATATGTAGGTTGTCTACAGAATTTTTGTGCAGAATTTTGGCACTTTTGTTGTAGATTTATTAGGATATACTCTGTAGTCATAATGTCTTAAATGTGGCGAATGGAACAAATAAACAACCTCCAAATCTACTTCTAGAATATGTTATCATCAATGGATAAATGCATGAGTTCCAAAATAAATAGACCTGATATATTGGGCAGGAGCACATTGATAGAGCCTTGCCTGTTAGAAAACTATATTCAATATTCTTTGCTTTTTTATAGGAACAATGCACTTCTTCAGTTCTTCCTTTGCTAAATCGCCCTGTTTACCCATTAGTTTGTGATGTGAAAGTTTATTTTCTTCTGAACCTTGCCATCCGATTAATATGCATATTTTCTTGAATCATACATCTAATCGGTAGTCAGCTCTCACCTAATCCTCATTTTCCATTGTGTTTTTTTTGTTTTCAGTGCATTTTCCAAAATATGATATAATCCAACACAACTAGATATTTATGTATATACTAATTTTAATCAAAGGATGGCCGAGCACTGAGGTAGAACTTTCTAACTGACGTTTTGGCATTTGATGGGATTGCATATCAGAAAATACTTCCTCAACATGTTAAGAATATCCTAACCGCATCATAGGAAAAACCATGTGGATTTGGATATCGTGATGCACTTTGGTTTGTTTAATTTAAAACTGTGCTCCTATTTTTTTTCTGAATTATGATTTTGAGGATAATAGTGATTTGTTGGCCTCTAATCAGAGAAACTTGGCATCAACAGTCTTGGGATCATACTCAGTAAAGTTAATCATTAGAGTTGATGATGCATCAGGAACAACTGTTAGATGACATGGCTAAAGGTACTATTACATATAAAGAAGCAAAGTAGGGTGAATGAATGTTCACAGATGAAAGTGAGCTCAAATAGGGTGAAAAGAGAGCTGTGACATCAATTGTTGAACTTGTCAGCTCAACAGCACTGTCATCAGTCATCACTGGTTAAGCCAAAACAAAAGCTGATGTTCAAATGAGTTTGCAGGGGTCGATGATGTTCTAGCACAAATCAATATAAATGCTAAGGTTGCAATATTCGATTGAGGTTTTATGGCCTCATGGGCACATGTATGAATGGTGAAGTTCAAAGATGAAATCTACAAGATGGAAAGAAAATTCTACCGAGATAATGAATTTAGATGGCCATTGTGCAAGCATGCATGCGCGATCTATCTGTACTGAACTAGTTATTTTTTCTATTTGTACCAACTACCAAAAGGCAAGACCGAGGTCAGATTACTTGAATCATTTAAAGGCATTGCAGAAGATTAAATTGCTTATGCTACCCCTGAATGCATCTCTTTTATTTTCCTTATTAGATTTTCTGTTTCAGTCATACAAAATCTACATAATTAGGATCCAACTGCTCTAGTACTATTCAAATTTAATGCTCAGTGCTTATTGAGTCTAATGCATAGGGCTCGTTGAGTCAATGTAGATTATATAACGCTGGCAAGATTTAATATTTTTTATCTGTAGCAACGTACAGGCACACATCTAATGGAAACAAAAATTGCTCGAATTTTGCCGATGGAATCTGTCGGAGGAAATTTCTAGCCAGGTGGTGGAATGCACACGTCTAATCCTAGTCTAAGATGAGTTTGAGGAAAATTAAGGATTGCTTGATCAAGAGGCGTAAGAACATGGAAAGGACTCAAGGATTTAGAGGGGTTCAGGCCGTCGGAGTATAAAATCCTACGTCCACTGTGTGTTGTACTGCTCGTGGAAGCTACCCAGAGAGTTTGAGTGTCTGTAGGACTTGAGAGAACCTGTGTTCTAACGAGCGCGCTCTTCCTTTTATAGGCTCAAGAGAAGCGCGTACACTGAGCGGGGGTCCCGACAGGTGGACCCGGCGACATATTAAATAACATACACATTGGAGCCTTAAAAGCTACAGATTTGGAAATCCTGCTCTTCGGCCCCCGTGCGTATCCTGTACCAGGGTATGGTCATACGCCGTTAGCACAATGCATGGTGTTAGTGACATGCACAGTAGAAGACGTGCTATTGGGTCAATTCCCGCTGACAGGCGAAGGGGCTATATTGACCCGCTATGCTGTAGCCTCCGCGCACGGCAGGGAATACAAAACTGCTCGATAATCGCGATTATCGGTGAAATTTATCGTTACCGATGCTAGCTGAGAACGTAAACCGACTGGAATTTCTCTAGATTTCAATAAAAAATTCAAAAATTTAAAAAAATTTATAAAAAGTAGGGAACTTATTTTTATAAAAAAACTAGACCTTCTTTTGATTCCAGAATATTGTCACATGTTGAAAGCAACAATTGTTTGCTTAGAAAAAAAATATTTTTATCTAACTATCGGTTACCATCCACTAACTCGTGCGATTAAGGCCGATTTTCGTACGATTAAGGCCGATAATCAATATATATGCGGCAATTATCGATGATGCTGCAGCTGGGAGCGAGGGAGCTGATCGTGGCGTCGATAATCGAAGAGACCGAAAAATGATTAAATTAATATGCCGAATGCCTTCATGTATGGACTATATGCCTGCTAAGTTTGTATGTGGCTTGTATAGACTATGTACTCTTGTTTATATGCACTATGAGGTTTGTATAAACTATGCACTCTTTTATTTCTGTGAACTATGAAGTTTGTATGGACTATGCACTCGTTTGTTTATATGAACTATGCACTTCGTGGTTTGTATATATGTGCAAATTCATGTGCTTTATGCAATTTTATGGGCAAAATATGTAAACATATTTATTTCTTAGGCAATTCTATATGCAAAATTGTGCATGTATGTGTAATTTATCTAATATAATATAATACATAACCTAAAAATTAAATGCTATCAAATCTTTATTTTTTTCCACTGCCAAAACATATTTTCAGTAGGCGAAGCGATAAATCGTTCAGTTTGCATCGATTATCGACGATAAATTGTTGAATTTCATTTTTTTGAATTTAAGTCTCTTTATCAATCGATTTTGGCGATTTTTCACCGATTTTCAACTGATTATCGTTACCGGAGCTCACTGATAAATGCTGTATCGCCGGTAATGCAATCCTTGGCGCACGGTAGCAGCGCACGCCGCAGCCCTCCTGCAGCAGATCATAATTACCCTTCGCTCACGCGCGCGGCGCTGTGATGTGACTACACGTCGCCTGCCCGTGCTTGCAGCGCGGTGATGCGACGCACCGCCTCGGTAACAGGTGGGCTTACCGTGGTGTCAGCATACCTGCCCAACGTGTCAGTGGGCAGCCCATACTCTGTCTTGGGCGCGTGCACCCCACCTACCCGTATTTAATGCGGTAGTTGGGCTAGCTTCCCGCTAAAGGCTGGCTGCCACCGGACACGTGGCAGAGCCGGCTTAGCAGCCACTTCCTCGGGGGCACGTGGTGGCACCGGATCTCTTCCCCGAAGGGAACGGAGGTCCGGGCCGCCAAGGCTGGCACAGACGCACATTCCCCCATGGGGGTTCGGCTTCCACACGTAGGGGCCCGGACCACCCCGCAGTGATCCGGGCCCGCGGTAGCCGTTCCTGTGCGTCACGTCCTCGTGGGCACGTGGAGGCGCCGGACCTGTTAGAGCGCGGGGTGAGGTCCGGAGACCGTGACCCCAGCTGTCAAACCCGGGCCGTACGTCCTGTCACCCAAAGGCTTAGCGCGAGGTTACGGATAACCTCGCGCTCCTCGGGTTGGACATACTAGCAGGAGATACCTCTATCCGTATGTACCGACAGAATCCAATATATTTATTGTTGGGTTTCATTTTACTATTTTATGGAATCAAAAAATTTTAAAGGAAAGCGAAGGAATTCATGTAAATATTAGAATATATTCTTGTATTAGTGTGTTGTGCTGCTCGATAACAAGCTATATATTAGACTCTGTTCGGCATAGCTTATTTTGTTTCAGATTCACCAGTTTCATGCAAATCGAGATACTGTAGCGTGAGGTTGTTTTATAAATCTGTGCTAAAATGAACTGGAAGCTAGACGAAACTTCACCAGCTTTCACCAGCTTTGGCTTCAGTGCTGAAGCCGTTTTAGCATAAGCTATGCCAAACCAGACATTAATATATGGTAGCACCTACGGCTCCACTGTGGATGCGCTTAGCGTGTTGGTAAGGCAGCTCGGTGGAGCGCCTGCCGCCCGAGTTCGAGCGCTGCTCGACGCGGGTTTGCACGGAGTTAAAAAAGGCCACTCGCTGTGCTACTTAACAGGAAATGCGCGATCCACTGAGTTGCAGCGTGATACGCGTCCGCAAGCGCGCCACTCACCTTTAGGAAGGTCAATTCGTCGGGATCGAGTTTTTTATTTGGACCAATGCTCCTCGACTATGCCACTTTGATGCCATTCACGTCTGATGCCCATCGGATTATCCGGTGACAATGATTTTTCATCCTATGTCTTGTTTTTTCTTCTTCTGTCATCTTTGAATTTTTACTCTGACTTCCTTTCTCTATGACTTGGGATCATTTGATTTGGATAATCTTATCATGATTTTGAATCCATCATTGTGACCAAAAATACCTATTAATATACACTCAGTTCCAACGACTATATTGTCCCTCAATAGCCACAGTTCGTACACGTGGATTAGGGTATCATTGAATTTCATGGGACAATATCCTCATTCAAAATTCTCCTGAATAAGTTTTGACTGACAGCGCCACAATGTTATCGTGTGTCCCCCCATCCCGACATCGTGGTTCAACCTTCAACGAGTGAGCCAGCCTTCTCTTGTTGCTCGCACTCACGTACCGTCCGCACATTAGCGTCGTCGCTGGTTTCCATGCGCCGTTGTTTTGCGAGCGCCGTCTCTATGCCGGTGGCATGCTCTACTTCCTCCTCAAGGTAATCCACACATGCCCGCATCCTTCCTCTTCTCTCTTGTTTAGCCTCCTGTAACTTGCTTGCTATTTACATGAATAAGATAAGGCGACCTCGACTTTAAGTTGGAGGAGACTTTAATCCTGACGCGAGTTCCACTCACACTTAATTTCAATTCTACATCCGATGAGAAGTTTATAATAGCTAAAATTAATTAACAACCGACCAAATTAAAGATCTATGCTTTAGAAATAGATATAGACTAGCAATTATATCTGTGCGTTCCTACGGACTATTTATTTGCCCACAATCTTAACGTGTGTCCCTGTCCGGACGTTGTGGCCTGATGAGCAAGTTAGCCTTCTCTCGTTGCAGATCATCTCGTCGCTGGCTTTCTCGCATTGTTTCCATGCAAGTACAGCTACTGCGTGCTCTACTTTCTCCTCAAGGTAAGTCATGCATGTCCGTGCCCGGCTTTACCATTCCTCTCTTGCTCGCCTCTCTTCAGCTCGCTCGCTATTTATAGGAAAGATGAAGGAGAGACCTGGATTCCTGCTAGTAGGGGTTAGAGAACTCCAATCCCAGTATAATTAATTTTGTCTATTTTTCATTCCACATCCGATAGAAATTTAATGGATCAAAATCAATGATGGATGAGGAAACAGTCCGCTCTTTAGAAATAGGTTGAGATTGAGATAGAGAAAAGTCACATTCTCGACTACAAATATAGCATGATAAAATAAGCTGCAGCTCTTTTAGAAAAACATGCAGGGCAGCCAGTGTCCCTGTCTCCCACGATTTGCTTCTACAATCAGAAAGAGATTCTCGATGCAGCTGAATTTCCATACACGCGGCACCAAACCAATTAAAAGGCTTCCCTCCTCCCGTTCCCCGGCCACCGTATTACTCTCCCCCTCAATCATCGTGAAGCACCACCATGGCCGAACAGAAGGCATCTAATGTCGTCTTCCATGCCCGAGAGGCCAAGTCCTTCAATCTCAGAGTGAACAACTCGGCCACCAAGCATCTCCCTGGCGTCCAGTGCGTCGAGACCGACGTCCCCGCCCCTGCCGCTGCTGGTTTCAGGATCACCACCAAGTACTGGCCGCACTGGGACTCGAGGGCCTTGACGATCAAGATCTCCGTCGTGATCACCCGCACGCACAACCAGAGGTTCAAGGTCGTGACCGGGCATATCGATCTCCCATCCAGGACCGGCCTGCCCGTTCCTCACGTGGTGCACAGACGGGAGCTCGTCCCTGCCACCGGAGAATGCGAGGGAGGCATCTCGTTGCTCGCCAAGAGGGCCGACGTCGAGGCGAACTGCGTCGTCAACGGCCACTTCACCGCGGTTTGCACGGTGGCTGTTGCCAGAGGCTGGCCGCCGCTGCTGCTGCCGACTCCAACCAGACTAGACTACGACATCTCCATGATCCCGGATCTCGCCGACGTCTCCTTCCAAGTCGAGGGGGAAACTTTCAGGGCGCACCGCCTCGTGCTCGCCGCTCGCTCGCCGGTCTTCAAGGCAGAGCTCTACGGCCAGATGGCCGAGAGCAAAGCGAGCTCGATCACCATCCATGACATGAGGGCGCCCACCTTCAAGTTCATGCTCGAGTACATGTACCATGGCTTGCTGCCCGCGGTTGCTGCCGACATGGACGACGCTGCCCTGAAGATGGAGTTCCAGCATCTATACGTAGCTGCCGATAGGTACGGCCTGGACACCCTCAGGGAGATGTGCGAGGAGGTGCTGTGTGCCACGATCTCGGTATCCACGGTGCTGTCCAACCTGGTGTTTGCCGAAGAGCGGACGTGCGGCAAGTGCCATAAGCTCAAGTCCAGGTGCCTTGAGTTCCTTGCAGTTGGGGAAAACTTCAAGGAAGTGGGAGTAACCAACGAGAAAGTCGAAATAATGAAGGATGCCCCGTCTTTACTGGCCGAAGTGCAGAATTGGTTCACACTACTGCGACGATTCGTAGCAGCGCCTCGTTTTCTCCAGAGTCGGGTCAAAATATACCTCTTCCTACAGAAGAAATGGGGTTACTGTAGTAGTAGAAAATGCATCTTTAGAGTCGGGTGATTGCGTCACCCGCCCTTAAAGATACAATTTACACGGGGCGGGTGATGGCGTCCCCCAAAAATGGGGGTTATTTTCAGGAGCGGGTGATGGCCACCCGCTCCTGTAAATATATATTTAGGGTCGGGTGATGGTTAAAAATACCCATAAAAATCTGGGTAGTGGCTTCCTCCTCCTGACAGCCCATGGCTTGCTCGGGGGAGGTGCTGCCCAAAAATCCAAAAAAAGAAAGAAAGGGGAAGGGAAGTTTTAAACTTGATTTCCTTCAAGTTGGGAGCTCTAGGAGGTAAGATACTAATCCCATATCTTTTCTAAGCTTTTTTAGATAGTTTTAAGGCTCAAATAGAGCTCTCTTACCTCGAGCTAGATCTATATCTTCATGGTGTGGATTTGCCATTTCGGGCTCCATTTGTCTCAAACTTTTGGATGAAGTTAGGTTATTTTAGTAGGAGAACAAGATTATGTAATCATTTGGGCCGAATCTTCATATTTTAGCCTCATTCCTTAGTAAACAAATTTCTAGATCCATGGAGGAGAGAGAAGAAGCTTTGTTTCTTTTCTATATTTACACACATGCATGATAGTTTTTTCCATAAAATTTAGTTGTTCAATAATAGGTTGGGTCTTGATTTTTTTCATGTTAAATTGAATTTTTTCAAATTATTGAAGAGGTTGTTTTATATTTTAAAAATTATTGAAGAGCTTGTTTTAAGCCATCTAAATTATCTCTCGATGTTTAGAAATGGATAGGACATGGATGTATAAAGTACGAAGGACAGATGCCTATTTTCGTGGAGAACTTAATAAATTCATTCAAACTACGGAAAACCACGCAAGAAATGAGAAGACACAGAGGATATCTTGCCCATGTAAAATATGCAAGAATATGAGAGTATTCAGCAACACAACAACAATCAGATCGCATGTGCTGGTGGGTAGTTTTGTTGAGAATTACACACTCTGGACATATCATGGCGAGAAATCACCCCCTCCGATGGAGAATCCGCTCAATGAAATCATACAGGACGCCGAGTGTAATAGATTGTTTGATGCTTATGATGATTTTGATGATGTTGGCAGCGATGATAAAGATGTTGGTGGAGGCTATGGTGATGGTATCGACGGGCCTATCGATGACGGTGATTTCCTGAGCCAGTTGTTGCATCACACTAAAGCAGAGATATTAGATGGTAGTGCTAAGGGGTTGGCAAAGTTCAAGATGGTGAAAAAATTAGCAGAGGAAAAATATATACGAGCGATCTAAAGGATGTCCGAAACACTAGACCATTCTCCGTTTCATACTTGAGCTGTTGATCCTAAATACTAAGCACAGCTGGTCAGACAGTACTTTCAATGATCTCCTGCGTATCTTGGCTTGGTTGCTTCCAAAGCCCAATAAAGTGCCTGCCAACACATATCGAGCGAAGAAGCTTGTCAGCCCGTTCACGATGGGTGTGGAGTTCAAAGACTTGGATAAATGTCCAATATGTTCTGCATGTCAACAAAAAAAAAACGGTGCCGATTATTATGGTGGCGACAATCAAGGTCCAGGAGATGGGAACAAAAGGAAGAGGAAGGGTGCAACGAATAGTATTGCCTCAGTTGAATTAGCAAATACTACTTTAGGCATCTCTGAGAAGCAGAGCATAATTCCTGCTATGGTTATGTGGTAACTCTCAGTTGCCGATCACTTGAGGCATTTCTTCTCCAACCCAAAGGATGCTGAATTGATGTGCTGGTGGAATTCAGATAAGCGCAAGAAGGGCGACGGAAAGCTTCAACATCCAGCTGATGCTCACCAGTGGAAGAAGTTCGATGAGCAGTATTATCTGAAATTTGGAAAAGACTCAAGGAATGTTCGGTTTGCATTGAGTACGGATGGAATGAATCCATTTAATGAAATGACTTGCACTCACAGCACATGGCCAGAGATCTTGATGATGTACAACCTTCCTACATGGTTGTGCCAAAAGAGAAAGTATCTTCTGCTATCCATCCTTATACAAGAGATGGAAACTCTATGGACAAAGGGTATCGATATCGTTGATGGTTTTACACGGCAGACCCTTAATTTAAGGGCTATTATCTTTTTCACCATCCATGATTACCAGGCTCTGTTTATCCTTTCGGGACAGATCAAAGGTAGTACGGGATACACAGTCTGCGTGGATGACACCGTATTGTTTATCCATCTTTTACAAGTACTTCCTGTATTGGGCGTATCTTGAGATCCGCCATGCAATTGAAGGTATGCACTTGAAAAAGAATGTGTCTGGTGACACAATTGGGCTCCTTCTAGAGACATTAGCAAAGATAAAGGATATCTTAAAGTCACATCAAGACATGGTAGCCATAAAGATAAGAGAAGATCTTCACCCTGTGGATAAAGGGAATGGAAGATATGAACTTCCCTCGGCTAGCTACAACTTGACACATGATGAGAAGAAGGCAATGTGCAAGAGCTTACGGGGAATCAGAGTCCCAAGTCGTTTCTCATCCTGTCAGACCCGGGTGCATGGGACTGCACACGTGGCATATTTCTCCTAGGATACGGGATGGGACATGGTCCACGCCCTACATTTATTGTAACTACTCGTAATGCAGTAGGATTACTCGTACAGTAGTGAAACTAGTCGGACACGGTAGGAAACTACCCGAGAAGTACTCGGTAGGACTCCTAGGCTTGTACCCGAGTAGTACTTCCATGTAAACCTATCCCCCAGATTATCCAGGTCACTTCCATGAAAACCTACCCGACTAGTGATCAGGTTATGAGCTAGAACATGAGGCTGTTTGCCAAAGAATTGGCAATTGGTGCACTGGCAAACGAGTGCTTTGGCATCTGCCAAAGTAGTTGGCCAGTAGAAACCAGAGCGAAACGCCTTGTCGACTAGTGTGCGAGAAGCAGCGTGGTTCCCTCACACACCTTCGTGAATCTCTTGGAGTATCTCTTTGACTTCCTCCATGCTGACACACTTCATGAGTATGCCTGAAGCTGATCCACGCTTATACAGATTCCCTCCAACTAGAACATACCCTTTGCTGCACCGTAGGATGCAAGTAGCTTCAGCGCTTTTTGGGTCGACATTGGGGGTAATTTGTGCTCCTGGATGTAGTTGATGAAGGCCACCCTCCAGTCGACCTCGATCATCAGGACCTCTCGATCGGGTTCCTTGGGACCCTGAACGATGCTACTTGAGTCTGGTGCCTTGATGGAAGGGTAATGCAACTCGTGAGCGAATACTCCCGGTGGGATGTTGGCATGATCCGAACCCAGTTTGGCGAGCACGTCCGCGTCCACATTGTTGTCGCGGACCACATGATGAATTTCCAACCCCGAGAACTTTTTCTCAAGCTTGCATAATTCCATGACATAGGCATCCATGGTGTCCTTGTTGATATCCCACTTTTTATTGACTTGTTGAACCACCAGTAAGGAGTCGCCATAGATAAGTAGCCGCTTGATGCCCACGGAGATTGCCAAGCGTAGGCCGTGCAACAATGCCTCGTACTTGGCCTCGTTGTTGGAAACCTCGGATAGTATTTGAAGCACGTACTTGAGCCGTTCTCCTCTCGGGCTGATGAAAAGTACTCCCGCACCACCACCACCGAGCTTGAGTGAGCTGTTGAAGTACATGACCCAATGCTCTGGCTCGTTAGTTGGGGCTTCCACTTGATTTTCTCACCACTCCGCCATGAAATCGACTAGTGCTTGCGACTTGATGGCTGTCCGGGACTTGAAGTCGAGTGCAAGGGCTCCCAGCTCCACTGCCCACTTGGAGATGCGTCCGGTAGCGTCCTGATTGTGGAGTATATCCGCCAATGGGAAGTCAGAGACCACCAGGATATTGTATGCATCGAACTAGTGGTGAAGCCTCCTGGAAGTGATGAGGATACCATAAAGAATTTTTTGAATCGTCAGGTAACGAACCCTAGATTCGGAAAGGACTTCACTGATGAAGTAAACTGGTCACTGCACCCTAAAGGCGTGGCCTTCTTCTTATCATTCCACCACGATTGCCGTGCTGACGATGTGAGTAGTCGCGGTGATGTAGAGCAGCAAGTTCTCGCCTGGTTGCGGAGCCGTCAGGATGGGTGGCGACTGCAAGTGGTGTTTGAGGTCTTGAAGCGCCTAGTTTGCCTCCTCAGTCCACTTGAACTTGTCGTGGTGCTTGAGCAACTTAAAGAAGGGTAGTCCCCTTTCTCCAAGTCGGGAGATGAATCGGTTCAAAGCTGCCATGCAGCCAGTGAGCTTCTGGACGTCCTTGATCGTCTTTGGTGCATTCATGGCTGTAATGGTGTTGATCTTCTCTGGATTTGCTTCGATCCCATGGTGGCTGATAATGAACTCGAGTAGTTTGCCTTGAGGCACGCCAAAGACGCACTTTGTCGAGTTGAGCTTCCATCAAAATCATCGCAAGCTATTGAAAGTCTCCTCGAGATCAGTGATCAACTTGTCATGGGATCTAGTCTTGATGACCACATCACCTACGTAAGCTTCAACGTTGCGGTGTAGTTGATCCGCAAGACACAGTTGGATGGCCCGTTGATTGGTGGCTCCTGCGTTCTTCAACCCGAAAGACATTGTAGTATAAGCATATGCTCCAAAGGGGTGATGAATGCCATTTTGATATGATCTTCCTCCTTGAGAGCTATTTGATGACAGCCCAAGTAGCAGTTGAGAAAGGAGAGCAAGACGCAACCAGCCGTGGAGTCAATGACTTGATCGATGCGTGGGAGCGCGAAGGGGGTCCTTCGAGCAGTGTTTATTGAGATCAGTATAATCCACACACATCTTCCATTCATTTTTATTCTTTTTGAATACAAGTACAGGGTTAGCTAACCACTCGGGGTAGTATACTTCCTTAATAAAACTAGCCGCGAGTAGTTTTGCTAATTCTTTCTTGATGGCCTCGCTCTTGTCGGGGCAAAACATCGCAGTTGTTGCTTCTTTGGAGTGGCTTTAGGATCTCCTTTCAGACAATGCTCGATCAACTCTTTGGGCACCCCTGGCATATCCGCTGGTTTCCACGCGAATATGTCACGGTTGGCCTGAAGAAAGATGATGAGCACCCTTTCCTATTTCTCACCTAAGCCGCCTCCAATCAAAGCAGTCTTGGACGGGTCGCCTTCTTGTAGCTAGATGGTCTTGATGCCAACATCACTGGGGTTAGGTTTTACCCTCGACTGGCTTGACCTTTGGTTGGAGATCTCCATCTCTGTGTTGGTCAGCTTCAGCGCAGCCGCGAGTATTTCTACAGACGGTTCTGGCACGTGTCAAGTCATAGTATACTCGATCGCCTCCTGGTCACAGTTGTATGACTTCTTTAGGTCACCACGGAGTGTGAGTACACCTGTCTTGCCTAGCATCTTGAGTAGTAGGTACACGTAGTGGGGTACAGCCATGAATTTGGCTAGTGCCGGCCTGCCAAGAATGGCATGGTACGACGAGTCGAAATCCGCCACCTCGAACTTGATGTACTCGGTGCAGTAGTTGTCTTTGTCCCGATGGTGACTGGCAGGACCACTGACCCGAGTGGTGTAGCCGCGTTGCCCGGGACGATGCCGTAGAAGGGAGCTTTACTGCGAGTGAGCATCTTTGAGATGTCCAGTCCCATCTTCTTGAGAGTACTCGCGAAGAGCAGGTTGAGGCCGCCACGATAGGGTCTAAGACGAGCGGGAATTTTTTCGGCTTGGAGAACCTGGTCCAATGATCATCCCTAGAAAAGGAGATTGGGACCTCGCTATATCTCAGAGGCTTTGTCGTGACTGGCTCCACAAAGAGTATTTCACGCAGGGTTAGCTTCTCCGTGCGCTTGGAGGGAATCCGCCATCTCTACCAAAGATGACGTTGATGACTTTTTCGGATCCTGAAAGTCTTGAGCCCCCGACTTGTCACCTCCTTCTTCGACATCCTCCTTGTCCTTTCGCTTTCTTGCTTGGGGGAGGGGTGAAGCATTGAGTGATTTTCGAATGGTGACGCCCTCGAAGAGCGTGTGCCGCGACTTCGGGTGTATCGGACATTGTTTATGCAAGACTTGCTCGTAGTCCGAGTGGTTGTTCCCTGACTTCTTGCCACGCGGGCTTCGCCCGACAGCCGTGACTTCATGGTCTAGCTTGCGCTTTCGAGGGTTCCCCGAGTGGTTCCGCTGGCTTTTATCGAAATGGCCAGTGCTTTTGCCTTGTTTGTCGTTGTTGCGCTTGGGGAAGTGGTCGTTTTCCTCATCCTCCTGGTCAGCCCACCTTGCCATCATGTCACACAGCTCCACGGCAGTAGTCGGGCGGTTGCGCCCGAAGTCGTGGTACGTATTCTTCGAGAAGAGGCCATATTGGAAGTAACGGATGACGTCTTCATTGGTGATGTTGGAGATGGTGGCATGCGTCTCAAAGAAGCACCGTGTGGAAGACCTTAGGGTCTCGTTCATCTCCTACTTCACCTGGGACAAGTCATGGCGAGTGCCGCCCTAATCATGGATCCCTGGAGGTTGTCGTTGAAGGCCCGCTTGAGGTCATCCCACGAGTCAATGGAGTTTGGCTTGAGGCTTTCAAGCCACGTGAGGGGTGCGGGCTCCAGAGCCACCGGGAAGTAGAGAGCTTTTGTAGAGTTGGATCCCCTTGAAACTTCAATGGCAGCGGAGTAGCAACGAAGCCACTGGCGCGGGTTCTGCTTACCATCGTACTTGGGGATTCTGACTGGTTTGAAGTCCTTGGGGTAGGACTTGTCAGTGATGCTGGTGGTGAAGGTGGGGAAACGGTCACTGTTGTCATCATCGTGGTACCTGCCGGGGCGGTCCCTTCTCCTCGCTTCAATAATAAGCCGTGCGACGCGGCCCTCGTTGATTTTCTGCCTAAGGTCGACCGTGGAAGCATCATGGAGGTTGGCCTCGACTAGCTTTTGGCCGTGGTGCCTTGCCCCACGCTGGTTTTGAGGGGGTTGTTGTACTTCTTGTTCATTGTTGCCATGCATGGACGGGTGGCCCTCATTGCGCTGGCGATTGTCGTTCCTCCAAATCCTGTGACCTCCTCCAGGGGTGCGACTGACTAGCGCGGTATCACCGTATTGCTCAGACCTCGAGAGCTGATTCCGAGTGGAAGACACTGGATGTTGCCCATCGAGTACTGCAACCTTTGTATCTGAGGATTATATGGGAGTTGTTGAGCTAAGAGTGCAGCTTCTGCGATGGTGCCAATCGGCGTATGGTACTTGCGATCCGCGACTGCTGCAAAGGCGTTGTTGTCACCACTTGGTTCGCAGGCGCGGTTCTACGTGTTGTGCCTGCGTTGAGCGTGCTGGGCATTCTTTGCCCGCCGAATCCTCCGGTGCTCCTCGTCTTCATCTTGAGACTCGTCCGTTGTGGGCTCATCGGCCGAGACGTCCGTGAGTTGTTCGTTGTCGTACTGGGTGCCTAGCTTGTCTTCTTCCATGTTGCGAAAGGAAGCCGTGCAGACTTGTTGATCCGGCGAGTGGTTAGCCCTAAGGCTGTACTTGAGTAGCTTTGTGCTACTCTCGCCTTCTTCCACGTTAGGAGAAAGAGGTCTACCCTCTTGGAAGGGTAGTTCCTGCGTGAAGGCCACAAGGCGAGATTTGAAATCGAGTAGTTCGGAGGGCTCAAAGCCCTTCCGGTACACGAAACGTCCTTGCGGGGTTGATGTGATGGTTAAACCCAGAAAGCTACCCGAAAAAGTTTCGGGGTTGCCGTCATGTTGCGAGTGGTTCTCGAGGGCAGGGGCTGCCCGACGGGTGGTGGCTCCCTCGTCTCCGAATCCTTTTCGGATCCAGCTTAGAGATGTAGTACCGCACGTAGAGTACTCTATCACACCCTAGGTGTCAAAATTGTAACATACTTGGAGAGAATGTGTAATGCATGTATTGAATTGTGGAAATAAGGACCTATGTGTAATCTTTCAAAAATAAGAGTCCTTTTATGCAAAAAATTTGAATTACAAATGTAATCTTCAATTCGTACTAAGGGTTAAAGTGTAAGAGTGTTAGTCATCATTACATTACATAAAATTTGCAATTCAGTCCAAAAGTACCTGGAATTTACCTTAATAAGGATAAAAACTTTAAAAGGTTTGAATTAAGTCCTAGGTTTAAAAATAAAGCTCTATCCTTTGAGTTTTTGAATTTGAACCCTAAATGAAAGTTGTAGGGTTTGCAAAGTTCTACAACTTTTATTTTGACCATTTTCTCGTTTGAGCTTTAGAATAGTGGGAAATTTTATATTACAGTGAGGTCCCTGGAGTTTTTGAAGTTCACAACTCAGCCCCTGGCTCCCCCCCCCCTCTTCTTCCTCTGCTCCCCCTCTGCCGCACGGCAGCGCCGCCGCTGGCCGTCGTGCCGCACCGCCCGAGGCCCCTGCCTCTCCTGGCCTCCACGCGTCGCCCCCGAGCTCGCCCACCGCCTCACCTCCTTCCTACTGGCCTTCCCCGAGCGCGTCACGCCGCTGCCCGAGCCGCCAGCAGCTGCTTGTCGTCGCAGGCCGCCGCCACCCACCGCCGCTGCAACCTTGCTGGTGCCACCTCCTACTCCGGCAGCTCCCGCGCGTCGCTTCCAAGCCGGCCGCCGCACTACTTATTCTCCTCTGGCCTTCTCCCGCGCGCTCCACGTCGCCCCCTCTGCCCGAGCTCTGCCCGGCTGCCGCCACGCACGCCGTCGGTCGCCAGCAGCTGCTATTGCTCGCCGTGCCTCTTCTTAGTCCCACAGCATGACCAGGAGCCCTCTTCGACTACTTCTATCCGCTCGCACGGCCGCAGTTCGCTTTCTCGACTTCTTCTCCACTTGACCACCGCCGCACTCACCGTCTGCCGTCGACCACCGTGCCATCGACCGCTCGCTCCACCCCTTCTCAAGCCACACCATCACCTCCAGTAGGTTCACCGTGATCTCGTGAAGCTCGCCAGACCCTCCATCGCCGCCCTTGAGCACCGCATCCACCTCGCCGACGAGCTTCCCCTTCGCCGCGGTTCCAGGTCGCCGTGGGGACCTGCTCTTTCTGCCATCCTAGTTCCCGCCAAGTAGCTTGGAAGAACCGCCTTGACCCCCTGGAGCTTCTCCCCAACCTCTGGACCACCACCGGTGAACCCCCTCACCGGAACACCGCCGCCATAGTCAAGCCCCATCGCTGCCGCCTCGGGTCGTCGTCGTTCCACCCCCTCCGGTCGACCCCGACCATCACATCACCCCCAGCAAGGACCGCCTTAGTCCCCTGATCCTCCCTGGCCGGTTCCCCCTCGCCGCCGTCGACCACCATCGCCGGAATTTGGCCGGCCAGTCTCGGCTCTTTTCCCCGATGAGCCAAGGACTCAATTGCTTTGATTTAAATCTTTATGAGGGTCTGACTGCAAGATTTCAGTCCCTTCCCTCAATTCAAAATCATTGATCTTTAGAAATTTGTAAGAATTCGTAGGAAATTCAGAAAAATGTCAAACCAGTTTCGTTTAAATCTTTGAGGTAAACTCTACAACTTTTATGTTATAACATTGAGCTGAATAAGTGAATATTTTGAATTAGAATAAATACTAGTAAGTGGGTGTGCTAATTAGATCTCTTGATCCATAGCTACGCTGTTGCTGAAAATTGAAATATAGGATGTGCGTCTCATGTATAGCTTTATGTAAAATTTGTAGACTCAGAACTGTTTCCTAGCTATGGTGTTCAAGTGTCTTGTTTTATATTGATGAAAGCTTTAGGATTTATTTAGGGATAAATTTATTAGTGTTTATAGCTGAAAGTTTTACCCTAACCTTTTTTCAGCATGTGTAATCCATGATAAAATTTTGAAAATCAGTAGCATAAAGTAGCTTAAGTTATGAATTTAAGCTTGGGTTCAATGATAATCCATGAATAATAGTTCTGGTTTATGAAAATTTATGGAATTAAGTTAGAGTGTTACTTTTGAGTAGTGTAATATGTTCACAAAATTGCAGCACCAGATCTACGGTAGAACTTCTGGTATAAATAGATCTTAATATCACAATGTTGTTTTTATTTATTCTATAGCATAATGGCTATAAGGATAAAAATCATGATAAAATCACAATAGCTTAGATTCAGATCAACCTTTTTCCAGTAAAATTTCTATCCTTAGGTTTGCAGTAGATCAAACTAGAAAAATAGTGCATGATCTAAATATTATTTAATTAAGTTAATTATTCTGATTACTATGCTGCATAAAATGTTCTAAAAGCTTTATGGTAAGCTTATTTCAATTAAACCTATTTATACTAATTTTTATAGTATTAGTAATCACTCCTAACTTAAAGTTTTATTATTTGACCAAGAATTAAGTTAGAGTGTTACTTTTTGTTGCTTTTCAGCTGAAACTATACCCAGAACCATTACAAGCCTTCATAGTCTAGCTACATGGCTAAGTATACCATGAAACGGGTAAGCCTTGCTGAGTATTATAATACTCAGCCTTGCAATGTGACTTTTGTTTTAGGTAATCCCCCTGAGGACTCTGCTCTGCCTGTACCCTGGCCCTATGCTTTTTCTGATGGTTAGACCGTGGAGTGGGATCCGTCCCCGGTCAACACAGTTCACTCCGAGTGATGTTGAGCTTGGGCTTAGCTCAAATCCGTTCCGCGACGTCTGGTAGAATCGTGTTCTATTTTCCGCTGCTGCTACTCTAACTTTGAACAGATCTGTATAAATTTGTACTAGCTAGGTCTTGCTACCATAGAAGTTTGAATACTAATATAATATTATGTCTGTGATGTAAAATTGTCGGTGTTTGTATCTCTGGACTCGTCTTCGTGCGAGGTAACTTGTTTTGATCCTGAATTAGGTGGTCTTATCAGGACTTTACCCAACAGACCACGGGGTTACACCGTTTGAAGTGTCGTTGAGTCCTTACGGCCTTCCGAGAAAGGATCAGCGTACTTGAGTCGGTGTAATTCAGGTTGGTTCTGCCACAGCTGGTATCAGAGCTAATATATGTACACCGGAGATATGAATTGCCTATAAAATTGGACCAACAACGTATTTTATAAAACTACGTTAGTATCGTTAAGGATTGTGCTTAGTACGTAAAGCCCTAGGGTGATGTTTAATAAGGGAGTTAGAGGTGGCTACAGTATATAACTCTAACTTCCAGCATTACTTTTTCGTTAAGACTTAAATTTATGCACAATCAATTTTACATTTTGCAACGACACATTCGATGATGAGGTAAGAAGGTACGGATCCTCAGCTAACTGGGGAGTTAGCCTTCCCATCGGTGATGCGAACCGAACGTTGTTTCTCAAGCAGTGGCCTACTTGAGATGCTGCCAATATATCAACTTAGGTTGATTATATTGGGAGTATATGGTTAGGCGCAGGGTATGGCGATCGCTGTTCATACCCTCGCATTTTGCGGTACCCCCGTGAATACGTTGTTTCGATAACGTATGTTAACGTTGTCTGTACGGCGGTAACTGTACAGATACTGTTTAAACAGTGAACAGTAATATTTGGGAATGCTTTCATGACATGCTGGCATGAAAGGTTCATTGGATATATATTTTGGTTCTCTGCAGGTACGCTAACCACGAATCGATAGGGTTGAATGGGTAGGATTTATCGACTAGATACTATAGGAAGAGACGTATCTATATTATGCCACCGTAATTAACCACGTAAGGTCTAGATTACTGGGCAGTTATTTTTGGTTGTGAGGACGTTAGTGCATGCATGCATCCTTGAATTGTTTGTAAATTAGAATTTGTGCTTATATTGTTATGGGGATACCTAGAGTATGGTTATCTATAAGTGCAGCTTAGAAAATGGTCACACAAATAGCCATAGGGTTTAGTATCTCGGTATCTTTGTTTCATCCACCAAATCTATCGTAACTATCTGATCTCCATTCCTTGCTGTGACCAGAATCAAATATCTTGTTCCATTTACTTTGTGAGTTCTTAGTTGGATGTATATCTTGGTGCATTCCAACATTTTCTTGAGTTTAACCCACATTTTCCCGCAGTCTTCCTAAAACCCTAAGGAAATTATATCCAATCTAACATTTGAATCTTTTTGATTCAGATGGCAGATGTTCAGAGGATCTATTGGGATATTGAGGGATATGCTCACACCGCTTGCTTACATTGGGAAGGGTTTCCGAAAATCTTGTGGGACACGCTTCGTATATTTCACTACCGGTACCCACCCCAGTATAAGGGTCGTGAGTTTACTGAGGTCGGAGTCCCTCGATGCCATGCTATTGTCACTGTTCCCCAACATCCTATCCTTGAGTGGCAATCTATTGAGATTGAGGTTGCCGGATATCGTCTCGTGGACACTTTTGAAGCAGCAGCCCTCAAGGCTATCACTACTTTTTGTGAACAGCATTCGATGGAGGTAGCGGCTTATCCCATTGGACTGTTTCCGGCAGTTTTTGCATATGATGCTAAGTGGATCTACAGAACAAACCATCTTGGACATTTAGTTGGAAATCTCGCTGAAGAGACCCTCAGGGCAGTGATCAGGTATATGAACGCTTAGTACCGTTTCCAGTCACTTAAGCAAAGATGTATGGATGATATGGTGAATCTGGCCCAGGATTTTCATAGGGATCTTACCCTGAAAGATGACCAGATTCATTCACTTGGTCAAGGAATTGCCGGGAGGGATACTACCATTGGACATTTTGAGGTGCAGATCTTGGAAGATGATGCTCAAATTCTCCAGCGCAACACCGTAATTGACTTCTTGCAGGAGCAAGTCCATGACTTAAATCAAGAATTAGGTGATGCCCTTGGACATATTGAGATGCTTGAAGAACAGCAAATGCCTCCTCTTGTGCTGAATGAACTAGAAGACGAAGAGGAAAATTCAGAAGAAGAACCTGAGGAAATTGAAGGTGTGTCTGAGATAGATTCGGAACATGGAGATCTAGAACCTAAACCTCAGCCTGATCAATCTTCTTCCAGCAGCCAGTCTTCTGTGGGCAACCTCGATGATTTCTAATCCATCCTTGTCATCGATATCTTAGATGTATTTAGTGTAGTATGGTGTGACATAGGGAGTGAGTAATCTAGTTGGACCTAAGGGCCACTTGTTGCATTATATGTGGTAGGAGTAGGTATGGGTGAATGGTAATTGATAAATTACCAAGATGTAATATACAGACCACCAGTTATGATCTATAACTCGAGTTCTTGTTCAGTTATCTATCGAACGGTCAATCTGTTGCACTATCTTTATATGTTTTCTTCTGTGTGGTATATTCTGAAAATGGAAGCAAGGATAACCTGGTGTAATGGACATCTTCCATGTTTTTCAGATGGTTGGTGCTACGCGTGGAACTCCTGAAGGGTTCAGGCCAGACCAGGCTAGCGGTTCCCAACCACCGCCACCGTCACCCCCAAACCTAGCAGAGGTTATAGCACGACAGACTGAGCTTCTCAATCTGCTCGTGCGGGCACAACAGAACGAGTATCGCCAGCAATCACGAGGAGGTCGTGATGACCTCAACCCCAAGTGGCAAGCTATCAGGATTTTCTCAGTACTCAGCCCCCATTTTTTAGTAAAGCTGAAGAACATCTTGATGCCGATGCCTCGCTCCATACTATTGAATCGAAGTTTGCCCTTCTTACTATATCTTGTGTGGACTCAAGTAAAGCTCACTTTGCCGCCCAGCAACTTCGTAGTGCCGCCCGCATTTAGTGGGATAATTTTTGCGCCATGCAGCCCGCTGGACATGTTATCTCCTGGGAGGAATTTCGGACTGCCTTCAGGGCACGTTATATTCCTGAAGGACTGATGGAGCGGAAGTTAAATGAATTCCTGGCACTCACCCAAAGCACTCACACGGTACTACAGTATGCATAGACTTTCAATCATCTGTGCCAATATGCAGGCTATCACGCTGACAATGATGCCAAGAAACAGCATCGTTTCCGTTGTGGCCTCAGTACCAAGCTCAAAGAATGCCTGAACCTTGTTAAAGCTAATACTTTCAGTGAGCCGGATAATATGGCCCTAATCCAGGAGGATTGTATCATGGCACATCATGCTGAAAAGAAACGGAAGACCCCCACTGGACCCTCGAGTGTTCAGTCACCGAGGTATCGAGTTGTTCCGAATACGCAATTCAGAGTGCCGCAACGGAATGCCCCACCTAGCAGATTGGTTTTCCGCCAACCTTAGCAACAAGGAGTGTATCGACCTCCAGTGCCTCCGCAACAGCCGCAACACTTTGGCCCAAGGCCAAATAATCAACAGTTTCAGCAGAACAACAGCACTAATCGCTATTTCAACTATGGGAGTGCGGATCACTTCATCAAAGATTGTCCTCGGCCCAGGAAGCCTCTTCAAGGACAGAGTTCTAATCAGAACAATCAGGGCAAGGGCAAGAAACGAGTAATGCAAGTCCGGCAAGGGCGAGTCAACTTTACCACCCTTGCAGAACTTCCATAAGGAGCCCCCATAATGACGGGTACATTTTCTATCGACTATAAACCCGTTATTATCTTATTTGATTCCGGTGCAACTCATAGCTTCATTAGTGACAAGTGTGGTGCCCGAGTGGGACTTGATTCATGTCAAGCCAAGGGGTCATACATGATCTCAACCCCTGGGGGAAAGATTGGTTCCAATCAACTAATTAGATATGTGCCAATACAGTTGGGTAGTAAGGTAATAAAAACTGATTTGGTTTTACTCCCTTTAGAGGGTATGGATATCATACTTGGGATGGATTGGATGACAAAACATAAGGTGTTGTTAGATATCTCTTCTCGAGTTATTGAGATTGACTCACCATATAACAAAGCCATTACCCTCTATCTACCCCAACAAGAGTACTTCCACTCTTGTGTGTATGCAAGTACAGACATCAAATTAGAAGACATTCCTATAGTCTGTGAATATCCTGATGTCTTTCCAGACGATCTACCCGAAATGCCACTAGACCGGGATATCGAGTTCATTATTGAGCTCCAACCTGGCACAGCTCCTATTTCCAAGAGGAAATATCGAATGCCGCCTAATGAATTGACCGAGCTAAAAATCCAACTTCAAGATCTTCTTGACAAGGGTTTCATACGCCCAAATGCTTCACCTTGGGGATGCCCCGCCCTCTTTGTAAAGAAAAAGGACAATACCTTAAGGCTATGTGTTGATTATCGTCCACTTAATGCGGTCACTATCAAAAATAAGTACCCTCTTCCCTGCATTGACATCTTGTTTGACCAATTAGCTAGAGCCAAAGTCTTCTCTAAGATTAACTTACGCTCTGGTTACCATCAGATCAAAACCAAGCCTAGTGATATTCCAAGAACGGCTTTCTCGACCAGATATGGACTTTATGAATGTCTAGTTATGTCTTTTGGACTTACGAATGCACTGGCATATTTCATGTATCTTATGAATTCAGTTTTTATGCTAGAACTTGATAAATTCATCGTAGTTTTTATCGAGGATATTTTGATATACTCTAAGACTGAAGAAGATCATGCTAATCATTTACGTTTTGTTCTTCAACGACTACGTAATCACCGCCTTTACGCCAAATTCTCTAAATGCGAGTTCTGGCTTGATAGTGTGAAATTTCTGGGACATACTATCTCCAGTAAAGGCATATCGGTTGATCCAACCAAAGTTCAGTAAGTTATGGATTGGAAGCCTCCAACTTCAGTTCATCAAATCCGTAGTTTCCTTGGGTTGGTAGGATATTATCGACGATTCATTCCAGACTTCTCCAAGATAGCCAAGCCTATGACTAAGCTACTCAAGAAAGAGATTAAATTCCATTGGGATAATAAGTGCGAAGAAGCATTTCATACATTGAGAAAGCTTCTAACCACTGCTCCCGTATTAGCTCAGCCAGATAGTACCAAGCTTTTTGATGTCTATTGCGATGCTTCCGGAACTGGAGTTGGTTGTGTGCTTATGCAAAACAACCGTGTTATTGCTTATGCTTCCCGAGCACTCCAGAATCACGAACAAAATTATCCAACTCATGATCTGGAGTTAGCAGCTGTTATTCACGCACTCAAGATCTGGAGACATCATCTTATGGGCGCCAAGTGTAATATTTACACTGACCATAAGAGCCTCAAATATATCTTCACTCAAGCCGACCTAAATATGAGGCAAAGGTGTTGGTTAGAACTGATCAAGGACTACGATCTTGAAGTACACTACCATCCCGGCAAGGCCAATGTGGTTGCGGATGCACTAAGCCGCAAGGCATATTGTCATTGCTTATCCATAGGAATCTTCAGTGAAACTCTCTGCTATCAGATGAGAAAACTCAATTTGGAGATTATTCCTCAACGTAGCCTGAATTTCATATCTATTGAATCTCCTCTTAAGATAAAATCATCATGTCGCAAATGCATGATGAAGGTATCAATATTATCAAACAGAAACTATCTCAGGGAGAGGCAAAATATAGGTGCTTCCATACTGATCATCAAGGAGTTCTATGGTTCAACAATCGTATTGTTGTACCTAAGAATCATCAGCTTTGTAAACAAATCCTTAATGAAGCACATCTGTCCAAGTTTTCTATTCATCCTGGTAGTACTAAAATGTATCAAGACCTTAGGCGAAACTTTTGGTGGACCAGGATGAAAAGAGAAATTGCTAAATACGTATCTGAATGTGATACCTGTTAGAGAGTCAAAGCCAGTCATCTGAAGGTATCAGGTACACTCCAACCACTGTCTATTCCATCTTGGAAATGGGAAGACATCAGTATGGATTTCATTGTTGGTCTTCCCCAAACATCTCAGAAGCATGATTCCATTTGGGTAATCATTGATAGACTCACCAAAACTGCTCATTTTCTTCCGGTGCATACAACTTATACTGCCAAGAAGTATGCCGAAGTTTATCTTGAGCAAATTATTCAACTGCATGGTGTTCCTAAGACGATCATTTCTGATCGAGGGGCACAGTTTATTGCACGCTTCTGGGAGCAATTGCAATCTTCTCTCGGAACCAAGCTAGTTCGAAGCTCTGCATACCATCCGCAAACTGATGGACAAACTGAACGAGTTAATCAGATCCTTGAAGACATGCTCCGAGCTTGTATCATTCACTATGGTACGAACTGGGATAAATGTCTAGCCTTGGCCGAGTTTTCTTATAACAACAGTTATCAGTCTAGTCTTCAAATGGCTCCATTTGAAGCGTTATACAGTCGAAGATGTTGAACTCCTTTGAGTTGGTCTGAGACCGGCGAACGGAAAATCATCGGACCAGACTTAGTCACCGAAGCTGAAAATAAAGTCAAGCTTATCCAAGCCAACCTTAAGGTAGCCCAATCTAGATAGAAAAGTTATGCAGACCAAAGGAGAAAACCATTATAATTCCAAGTAGGAGATTATGTCTATCTTCGAGTATCTCCTACTAAGGGTGTTCAACGTTTCGGCATAAAAGGAAAATTAGCACCTCGATATATTGGACCTTTCGAAATCACTGAAACCTGTGGCCCAGTAGCTTACAGACTTCGTCTTCCAACTCAGATAGCCGCCTTTCATGATGTTTTCCATATATCACAACTTAAGAAGTGCATCAAAGTGCCTACTGAGGTTCTTGAATCCCAAGCCATCGAGATCGAGCCTGATCTATCCTATGTCGAACAACCCCTTCAAATTCTAGATACCAAGGAGAGAGCCACTAGAAGAAAGAAGCTTAAGATATATAAGATCTTATGGGACCACCATACCATTGATGGAGCCACCTGGGAGACTAAAAATTATCTTCGGAAAAATTTCCCCAATTTTCTTAAAACTCCTTAGGTATCCATCTTCCAAGTAATATCATTCCTGGAATCTCGGGATGAGATTCTTTTTAGGGGGAAGGTTGTGACACCCTAGGTGTCAAAATTGTAACATACTAGGAGAGAATGTGTAATGTATGTATTGAATTGTGTGAAATTGAGTGAATGTGTGGAAATAAGGACCTATATGTAATCTTTCAAAACTAAGAGTCCTTTTATGCAAAATATTTGAATTACAAATGTAATCTTCAAGTATTACTAAGGGTTAAAGTGTAAGAGTGTTAGTCATCATTACATTACATAAAATTTGCAATTCAGTCCAAAAGTATCTGGAATTTACCTTAATAAGGACAAAAACTTTAAAAGGTTTGAATTAAGTCCCAGCTTTAAAAATAAAGCTCTATCCATTGAGTTTTTGAATTTGATCCCTTAATGAAAGTTGTAGGGTTTCAAATGTTCTAAAACTTCTATTTTGACCATTTTCTCATTTAAGCTTTAGAATAGTGGGAAATTCTATATTACAATAAGGTCCCTGGAGTTTTTGAAGTTCGCAACTCAGCCCCCGCCCCCCCCCCCTTCTTCCTCCTCTGCTCCCCCTCTGCCGCACGGCAGCACCGCCGCTGGCTGCCGTCCCGCGCCGCCCGAGGCCCCTGCCTCTCCTGGCCTCCACGCATTGCCCCCGAGCTCGCCCACCGCCTCACCTCCTTCCTGCTGGCCTTCCCCGAGCGCGCCACGCCGCTGCCCGAGCCGCCAGCAGCTACTTGCGGTCGCAGGCCGCCGCCGCCCACCACCGCTGCAGCCCTGCCGACGCCACCTCCTGCTCTGGTAGCTCCCACGCGTCGCTTCCAAGCCGGCCGCCGGCCTAGTTCTTCTCCTCTGGCCTTCTCCCGCGCGCTCCACGTTGCCCCCTCTGCCCGAGCTCTGCTCGGCCGCCGCCACGCACGCCGTCGGTCGCCAGCAGCTGCTATTGCTCGTCGTGCCTCTTCTTAGTCCCACAACATGACCAGGAGCCCTATTCGACTACTTCTATCCGCTCGCACGGCCGCAATTCGCTTTCTCGACTTCTTCTCCACTTGACCACCACCGCGCTCGCCGTCTGCCGTCGACCACCGTGCCGTGGACAGCTCGCTCCACCCCTTCTCAAGCCACACCATCACCTACAGCAGCTTCGCCGTGATCCTGTGAAGCTCGCCAGCCCCTCCATCGCCGCCCTTGAGCACCGCATCCACCTCGCCGACGAGCCTCCCCTTCGCCGCCGTTCCGGGCCGCCATGGGGACCTGCTCTTTCTGCCGTCCTAGTTCCCGCCAAGTAGCTCGGAAGAACCTCCTTGACCCCCTGGAGCTTCTCCCCAACCTCTGGACCACCACCGGTGAACCCCCTCGCCAGAACACCGCCGCCATAGTCAAGCCCCATCGCTGCCGCCTCGGGTCGTCGTCGTTCCACCCCCTCCGGTCGACCCCGACCATCACATCACCCCCAGCAAGGACCGCCCTAGTCCCCTGATCCTCCCTGGCCAGTTCCCCCTCGCCGCCGGCGACCACCGTCACCGGAATTTGGCTGGCAAGTCTCGGCTCTTTTCCCCGATGAGCCAAGGACTCAATTGCTTTGATTTAAATCTTTCTGAGGGTCTGACTGCAAAATTTCAGTCCCTCCCCTCAATTCGATCTTTAGAAATTTGTAAGAATTTGTAGGAAATTTAGAAAAATGTCAAACCAGTTTTGTTTGAATCCATGAAGTAAACTCTAAAACTTTTTTGTTATAACATTGAGCTGAATAAGTGAATATTTTGAATTAGAATAAATACTAGGAAGTGGGTGTGCTAATTAGATCTCTTGATCCCTAGCTATGCTGTTGCTGAAAATTGAAACATAGGATGTGTGTCTCATGTATAGCTTTACATAAAATTTGTAGACTAAGAACTGTTTCCTAGCTATGGTGTTCAAGTGTCTTGTTTTATATTGATGAAAGATTTAGGATTTATTCAGGGATAAATCTATTAGTGTTTATAGCTGAAAATTTTACCCTAACCTTCTTTCAGCATGTGTAATCCATGATAAAATTTTGAACATCAATAGCATAAAGTAGCTTAAGTTATGAATTTAAGCTTGGGTTCAAAGATAATCCATGAATAATAGTTCTCATTCTTGAAAATTTATGGAATTAAGTTAAAGTGTTACTTTTGAGTAGTGTAATATGTTCACAAAATTGTAGCACCAGATCTATGGTAGAACTTCTGGTATAAATAGATCTTAATATCACAATGCTGTTTTTGTTTATTTTATAGCATAATGGCTATAAGGATAAAAATCGTGATAAAATCACAATAGCTTAGATTCAGATAAACCTTTTTCTAGTAAAATTTCTATCCTTAGATTTGCAGTAGATCAAACTAGAAAAATAGTGCATGATCTAAATATTATTTAATTAAGTTAATTATTCTGATTACTATGCTGCATAAAATGTTCTTAAAGCTTTATGGTAAGCTTATTTCAATTAAACCTATTTATACTAATTTTTATAGTATTAGTAATCACTCCTAACTTAAAGTTTTATTATTTGACCAAGAATTAAAATAATAATAAACCCTTCTTCTTAAAAAGACCATTAGTCAAATTAATGAAGTAAACTAGTAATGGTTAAGGGAAATTGTTAGATAAATTAGGATCTCTTCTAATGTTACTTAATGTAATTAGCTTAGTTGCTTAGAGTAACTCAATATGTCATTTAATGCAATTAGGTAATTGTGTTCATACTCGATAAATGATTGCCCAGTATAAGAATAGATGATATGTCTGCTAAATAGAATGTTTGTTTGTTAGATTGCAACTTTATTGTGAAGTAAATTTCTTAAATCAACAACTATTGTTTCAAATCACTGCATATTATGTAGATTCGACTACACTCGTCGACAGAACCTACGAATTGATTCTGGAACCCGAGCAGGGCATTTCGGAAGACCAAGTCAACGTCACCAAAGAATTAACTGAAGCCCCGAACCAACGTTCGGAAGTTATTGACATCCCTGACCCCAGCCCCACCCAAGAAGGCAAGCCCCGGACATAAACCGCTATTTTTACTACACTGCAAGTTATATATTCATGTATATCTACTTGTGCATTTAAGTTTCCAGGAATTATATTGAAACCTTAGTTGCATATTCATAGGAACCTATGTATTGAATACTAGAACCTGAATCCGACTAGCTGCTAAGCTAATAGGACCGGTAGAAGTCGAGTGATTCCCTATCACTCGTGAGCTTATAGGAATTGCAATGTTTACATTCCTGCAACCACTATAAGGATGACGGACGGGGTTGTGATTATGAATCATGATCTTGGCAAAAACCCCGTCTGTGTTGATGAAAATTTGTTAAGGTCGCAGTGTGTGATAGTGGTGGTTAAGCGTTTGAAAGTACTAGCCACATGCCGCGAAATGTGGTAAGCGGTAAGCCTAATAACCAATTAGCCCGAGGAGTGGACATACCCCCCACCACTCGTAATTTGGTTTTTCGTACACGCACTGACGTGCGGAAATACGTTCCGCGCAGCGGACAGGACTATGGTCATGTAGTCGCGCTACAGACGTACGTCCTGCACATTGGATGTGCGTATGGTCCTATAGTCGCTTGTGGTGGCACTGATCCACGAGTCGAAATAAAAGGCAAACTGTTGCTTCGGAACAATCATTGGGTGTTCCAAGCGTGTGAGTTAGGTTTACCCTTGCAAGGTTTTGAAATCCGATTCAGAATCGTCCGTTTCTCGCGGAGATTGAGACTGCTTGATCCCTTTGCCACATAGAGTAATAAAGCAACCTGATGTTGATCAAAGATGATATTTGTTTAGAAAATTTCCACATTGTTTGAGTAGCTATAGTTGCTTACTTAGAAAGGATAACCAACTAGAAACTGAAAGCTAAAAGTTGAAATTAAGGATCTACTTTTTGTTACTTTTCAGCTGAAACTATACCCAGAACCATTACAAGCCTTCATAGTCTAGCTACATGGCTAAGTATACCATGAAACGGGTAAGTATACCATGAAACGGGTAAGCCTTCATAGTCTAGCTACATAGTCTAGCAATGTGACTTTTGTTTCAGGTAATCCCCCTGAGGACTCTGCTCTACCTGTGCCCTGGCCCTATGCTTTTTCTGATGGTTCGACCGTGAGTGGGATCCGTCCCCGGCCAACACAGGTCCCTCCGAGTGATGTTGAGCTTGGGCTTAGCTCAAATCCGTTCCGCGACATCTGGTAGAATCGTGTTCTATTTTCCGCTACTGCTACTCTAACTTTGAACAGATCTGTATAAATTCGTACTAGTTAGGTCTTGCTACCATATAAGTTTGAATACTAATGTAATATTATGTCTATGATGTAAAATTATCGGTGTTTGTATCTCTGGACTCGTCTTCATGCAACGTACCTTGTTTTGATCCTAAATTAGGTGGTTTTATCGGGACTTTACCCGACAGACCACGGGGTTACACCGTTTGAAGTGTCGTTGAGTCCTTACGGCCTTCCGAGAAAGGATCGGCGTACTTGAGCCGGTGTAATTCAGGTTGGTTCTGCCACATACTCTTCGTCGGAATCCGTGTAGATGTCAAAAACGGGGGCTTCCTGGCTAGCGGTGGCGCCCACGTCCTTGATCTTGAGGAGCAGATCCAAATCCTCCTCCAAGTCGGAAAGGGAATTGGATCGTGAGGTGTTGTCAGATTGGTTTGGATCCAATCCGAGTAGACCTGGTGCATCACGAGTGGAAGTTGAGTTGAAAAAGGACATCTTTTCGATCTGCTGCTGGGCCAGATTGGGAAGCAGCATGTCGTTGAAGTTGTCGATGAAGTCGTCTAGATCGCTGCTTGAAGTTGATGGAGAAGCCTCCAGCTCCTTGGAGTTGGCTAGGTGGCTGTTGAAGCCACCGAGACCGTCGGGCGATGCAAATCCAGGAGCCGAAGATGAAGATCGTGCCCTCGTCGAGCACAGCACTGGTGAAGTTGAACGATGCCATCAAGTTCTCCGGTAGATCTTCGATGAGCACCCCTACCTGGCGCGCCAGCTGTCAGTGTTTTACCGTCACGCCCACTGAGGGATACCCCCGAGGTGGTGAGTTTGTAGGTAGGGTGTCGCCGAGATCAGGAACTCGAAGGTGCAAAGGAACATAAGGTTTTAGATAAGTTCAGGCCGCCGAGAGCGTGATACCCTATGTTCTGTGTGGTTTGTATTGCCTTTGATGATGATTGTCCCCGAGGGGGTTCCTGTCCACTCTTATATAGTCTGGGGTGATAGGTTTATATGGAAGTCCTAGCCGGGTACAAGCCTAGGAGTCCTACCCGAGTACTTCTCGGGTAGTTTCCTACCGTGTCCGACTAGTTTCACTACTATACGAGTAATCTTACTGCATTACGAATAGTTACAACAGATGTAGGACGTGGGCTATGTCCCATCCCGTATCCTAGGAGAAGTGTGCCACATGTGCAGTCACGTGCACCCGGGTCTGACACGCCCCCCAACCGACAGAACACGACGCATAGGGATAGAACAGGACAGCCACTCCGCGACACAGGACGTGCGCGATGGCTACCCAAGGACTCCGACTGACAGAGTTGGCAGTCCTGACTGATAGAGCTGATGACCCCGACCAGTGGGGAAAGGAAACCGCCCCCCCCCCCCTCTCTATCTTTCCCTCTTTCTACCAGCCCCCTGTAAGGAGGGGCCCCCTTGGACTATAAAAGGGAGGGTCATCCGCTTAGGAAAGGGGCATCGCTCCAGAAGTAGACTCATCGTCTATTCTCACTCGAAAGCTTGTAACTCTCCAAACTCTCACAAGCACCTCTGCTCAAGCAATACATCCGACCGACCCCCAACTGGACGTAAGACACGATTGCTTGAACCAGTATAAATCTTGAGTCATTGTGTGTTAGGTCACCTCCGATCACAATGCGCAACACACTTCGAGTAGATTTAGCTGCCGGCCATTTTCAGAACTGACAGTTTGGTGCCGTTAGTGAGGAGGACGTCGTGCGTTCACCATCCCGAAGATCGGATGGCCTTCGTCTACGATACCTCTAGCTTTGCGAGCCTAGATGATATGATTCGCTTCAGCTCGTTGGAGTTTCCTAAGGCCCCGCGCGCTGGGCTGTGGGCACCTCCCATCTTCATGCCCTTTAGGCCTTCTGTTTTGGAATCTTGGACTTTGTTGCCGATCATCTCGGCACGCATCACCTCCGCGAGGAGACCACTCCACTGATGTCGCTCGAGGGAGACACTCCCTCGACTGAGCCGCTGGTTGACCTTGACACTGAAGCGCTCGCACGTCACATCAAGCTCATGCTCGGTGCCAACCCCTCAACGAGTGACGTGGACTTGCTCCTGTTCTCGCTATGCAACGTCTTCCACCAGCTCTCTAGAGGGACCCTGCTGCCCCCACCGTGTTCACCGCGCGGCCAGTTCCCGTTTGGCCTCACAACACCGCGAGCGTTTGCGCTAGGGAGCTCCGGATGACCATACCACTGCCCCCGCTCGCGACCGAGTTCATGGGCATGACGGCGTATGGTTCTGCCTCATTCCACGATCTCTTCTCCGACGACGACCTCCTGAGCGAAGGGTCCATCATCGGTGACCCGTCGCCCCTTGGCTGTCCCGCACTGTGGGAATGCGCCATGGCGGATGTGCGGGGCAACTGCTGGTCCCGGTGGAGTCCGAGGATACGTACACCCCGCCAGATCCGCGCACGTAGGCCCTGGCTAACGCCCAGGCGCACGGCGAGAACTTACGCCAGTGGCGGCAGCACCAGCCGCGACATGCGTCGGTGCACCCCCACGCAACTCCGAGCCGAATGCCCTAAGATACATGTGTATCTATTGACAATATATGAAAGGTAGAAGCTTAAGCTGCATGTCACCTTATATCAGCATCCACCACCACCATCCTTTCTCTCTGCCCTCTAATCGGTCACATGGCCTTTATTTCACAGCTTTATGTCATACCAAATAGTGCAACATCTAACATATTGCAAGAAAAAAAAATCGTGATACTTGGATACGCTCACGAGGGACAAAATCAACATGGAAATAAAGCTAGACGACGGCCAGGATAGACGTGTAAATTTTATGTTTTGGCACACCATGATTATAGAGGCAGAAGAAGCATATAGAAATATAATATTGGTAGGAACAATATTAACGAGAATAGACGTCATAAAGCCAACTGCGAGAAATTTTATGTGACATGACTCACACTGCAGCCATATCCACATTGTGCACGCACATGAAAATGCAATGAACATTCTAGAAAAGACAATATGTTCCTATGAACGAATAGGAAGGTTGGACACATTGTTGCACTATCGCAACATGATATGAACTTACCATGTTTATTTTGATCATGGGCTATGGGCGAAATAGTCTGTGGCTATCTAATTAACTATCTTCTATATATGCGACCCACAATATCTCACTTTCTTGTTGTGCCACCCAGTGTGGCCGCTTGCTCAGGGGACTGGTTCGCTCCTTGCGTCGTCCCTCCCTCTAAGCTCGGAATCGACTAAATGACGAATCCCACATAGGTAATCCTCGGCCACTAAAATCATATTGAAAAATTTAAAATGAGAGAGCTCTCATTTTAGCCTAACCTGAGAGCCCTCTCGATCCGGAAAGGACCCATGGCTTCGAAAAAATTACTAAAAATGAAGAAAAGAAGAATAAGAGGAACAGGGCCGTCTTCGAGAATGCGAGGCCCTGCTGCGAAACAAAAAATTAGGCCCTATCTTAAAAGAAAAAATCACTATAAATTGCACAATTTCAATACAAAGATATGTTCTTAATACGTACTAATGTTACCTTATCTTCCGCTGAACAATATCCATCTTCTGGTATTTCTAGAAATGAAATATTCAATTATATCTTCATATTTAATCTTCTCAATGACATCATTTTCTAGTACAATTGTTGCCAATCCATTGAGTCTTTCTTGTGTCATAGTACTACGCATGTATGACTTAAGCAACTTCAATTTTGAAAAGCTTCGTTCTGCAGATGCAACGGTCACTGGAATAGTCAACCAAATTCTGTATGCAATATAGGCATTAGGAAAACAACCCATCCGCTTCACAAACTTCATAATATCATGAGGGCCCATGTCCTTGTTAGAGATCAACTCTTGGAGAAACTTTAACTCAACAAGCAATTCACTGCCGTCAATATCAGAATTTTGACCACTCTTAAGTGCCGTCTCAAGTTGAGTGCAAGAAGACAGCAAACTCTGGTCATCTAAAGAGCACAATTTGTGTGAAATAAACAAAAAACCAAATATTTTCTCATACCCCTTGTATTGCTCAAACCTTGTAGTCAATGAAGTAATCGCTTGATCAACAACGGGTAAAAAGTAATTAATTCTAATGGAGTCCTCGACAGATTGTGAAGCAATAGATGGATCATCAGGTGTCTCATCAAATTGTCTTTTCCTTTTGATTTTACGCTAGGTACGAAATGCTGGCTCAATATCCATGTCACGTGCAATTCCTTTTGCAGACTCTAATGCATTTAGGAAATCGGTTTCTCTATAAGTAGTGAAGAAGGAAATTAACCCCTGCACCTTCTCAATTGCAGTATCAATAAGCATATCCTTCGATTGTAACTATTTGCTAACCAAATTGATGGTAGATAGTACTTCGTACCAAATAATTATTGACACCATAAATTCAAAGTCACCAAGCTCATTGTTCGCCAAGGAATGAGCCTCACTACTTATTGTTTCATCATTATCAATGTCGGATACTTCAAGTAGAGCTTCTCTTATTTCCTGCATTTGCAATCTTATAGCCTTAACACTATCAACTCGACTCTCCCAGCGAGTAGTTTAAAGTGGCTTTAGAATCAGACCTGTCAAATTATCCTTCAAAATTTTCCATCTCTTAGTAGACTTAGCAAAAATAGTATAGATACGTTGTATGATTCCGAAGAAATTTTTTGCTTTTCCACAACTCTTGGACATATCACAAAGTGTTAAATTAAGACTATGACAAGAACAGGCAGAATAAAAGGCCCTAGAATTGATATCCAATAGTTTCTTTTGTACTCCTTGATTTTTTCCTTTCATATTTGATCCATTATCATATCCTTGTCCTCTCACATTGTCTATATCAAGGTCAAGACTCTTCAATTCATTCTGCAAGACATCAAACAATCCTTGCCCTGTAGTATCATTTATATCCAGAATGATTCCTCTATACAATCCGAAGAAGTATCAACATATCTTATGATCAAAGACATTTGCTCTTGATGGCTGATATCAGGGGTACAATCAAGAATAACTGAGAAGTATTTTGATTCCTTTATTTTTTTTAATAATCTCATATCTGATTGCAGCAGCAAGTAAATTTATTAACTCATTTTGGATGCTAGGACCAAGGTAATGAACATGAGTTTCATCATTTGTGATCCGTTGAACATGCTCTTGGATGACCAGATCAAACTCAGCCAACATTTCCACCAGTCCTAAAAAGTTTCCATTGCTATCTTGGTACAACTTGCAATTATTGCCACGAAATGCTAAGTTGTGTTTTGCAAGAAATTTTACAATCATAATGATTCTGAACAAAACCTTCCTCCAGTGCTCCTTCTCTTTTTCAAGTTCTCTTTGAGCAACCTTATCTATTGTTTGATTCTTATCAAACCTAAGACGCAGGTCATACCAAGTGGCCATGTTTGTAATATGATCTGCACTAGTTTCATGATCTTTAAGTCTAATGTTAACATGAGACCAATCATTGAACCCCTCATTTGCTAGCTGACTTTTCAAATGACCCTTTCTTAATAATTTGCAACAGAAACAAAACACTTTGTCAAGCTCTTTTGAATATACTAGCCATTCTCTATCACATGTTTCTCCATTAGATAAAACTCTAGTGAATAATGCTGCAGAAAATCTTCTATTCAGTTTATCTCTAGGGCCTTTTTGAATTGACAAGTCCCTTTTGGGACCTTTTTGAACCAAAATATCAACCAATTTTCTATCAAGCCCATCCCAATATTTGGGATCAAAAATATCCAGCTGAAAATCATCCCTCTCCCTCAAATCAATATCAATTTCAGTACTATTGGATCCCTCAATGGTAGCAACAACACCATCAACATTGTTCGTATTTTCATCAATCTCTGAAGTGTGAGCCTCAACATTGCTAGCATTGTTAGTGTTATCTCTAATATTTTCATCTATTCCCATCTATAGAGTTTGATCCTCTGCACTACTCTGATTTTCTTTGATAACATATCTATCAAGAGCACCTTTTTGTGACTGCGCTAACGCCTTAAGCCTTTTTTTCTTCTTGCGTTTTTCATAACCAGAATCAAATTTTCTAATTCTTGAACTAGAGGACATGATGAGTTGATGACTATTTGATATTTGATATTTGATCAGCTCTACCGAATCAACAATCTACAAGTACGGCAATCTACAAGCAGGAACAACAAACTAAAAGATGTGGCTAACGCTAACGGAACGGCAAGCAGGGCAGAAAATGAGAAAACTAACCTGTTGTCGCGTGCGATCAGCCGATCAAGATCAGGCGTGCTTGCGTACTGTACTACTGTGGAGTTGCGTGATTGCAGCCTGCGTGATTGCGTCCGCCAGTCCGCCCTCTGCAATTCTGCTGTCGCGGCCTCCGTTCTTGCGGGCTTGCGGCAATGCGGCGTTGCGTTAGGTCTAGCGCAGGCGGCGGCGACGTTCTACTGGAGAGTAGAGAGAATTTGGATCGTGCGAGACGTGGGTCCTGGAAGGTCGATCGTCGGGCGCAAGGCATCGAAGACCCAACCCAAGGAAGTCACGTAGACACACGTAGACAGGTGGGCTGCTGATCGCTGATCCGTTTTGGACCTTAGGCAGGCCTGCAAATTTGTTATTAACCTTTTTATTAATAGTTAATGTACTAAAATTTGGAGGCCCCAACCAAAACGAGGCCCTGTGCCATCGCTCCAAATGCGCTGGTCCAGCGACGGGCCTGCAGAGGAAGTAACATCATCAATTGAAGAAAGTAAAAATCAGTTGGTGGCGGCGCTCCGATACCGGAGTTCGGGGTTTAGGGTTGGAGTTACCTGTGTCGACGTCCTTAGAAGGAGCTCCGGGATGGTTGTCGATCTGGTGGTGGTGGCAGGTGAAGGGCGGTGAGGCAGGGCGAGGTGGCCGTGGCCCCGACGACCAGGACAGCGGAGGACAACCGGTGGGAGGTGTTGGGGTAGGAATGTTCGCCGGAGATGAATAAGAAGACGAAGAAGAACGACATCGTGATTTCTATAGCTTTCGATGGAGGGGGAGGAGGAGAGAGAGGGAACAGGAGGGAAGGGATGGGAGGAGGGCGATCCTCACCGGCATTGGAGGTGACATCAGCGAGGGGGAGGCCAGCGGCAAGGGCAAGGGCGGGACGGGCCAGCTGAGGCATGATAGCTTGGAGGAGGGGAAGGGGAGGAGAAGGACGCCCTTGCCAGTGTCGAAGGCGACAACAACGAGGAGGAGGTTGGCAATGTGGTGGGATTTGGTTGGGTGGGGTGGGGTTGGAGGGGGGACAAGCGGAGGAAGATAAGAGCATAGAGAAAAATAAGCGGATAGAAAAATATAAGACATGTAAGAAGTTTAATATTATCGAAAGATCTATCTTCTTAGTTACCTTCAAATTATGTACACGGAGGAGCAGAGAACCAAGCATCGCTCCGTATCGGAAATAACCCCTCCTCGTTCCCGGAAAGTGAACTGGAGTACACTTGGAGGAGTGATGCACGTAGCAAAGAGCTGTAGTACTGCTGCACACCACCACCTTTCCTTCTCGACTGGGCCGAATTGCCGCTCTCTCAAACAACCGTACGTAGCCCCTAGGCTCGGCCCAAATGCGATTTGCCGTTGCGTGGCCCACTTCCCTTCCGTTATCCAATTCCATTTCCACCGCTGCGCCAGCGCCGCGTCGTGAGGTGCCTATCCTCCTCGCTCCTCCCGCCGCAAACCACACCTCCGCCTCCGTCTCCCCAGCAATTCCCAAATCGCCCCTCCGCCGAAACGGGAGCCCCGCGGCGGCGCCCCCGAACTCCAACCCTCCCCTGAACGCTCCCCACGCCATGGCCCTCTCCCGCCGCCTCCTCCCGCTCTTCCTCCGCCGCGGAGCCGGCGCCAGCGCGCACCTCTCCACGGCCGCCGCGGCCGCGCCGGCGGCGTCCGCCTCGGAGGAGGAGGACGAGCAGTCCGTCATCGTCAAGGGTGTCCGCATCTCGGGCCGCCCGCTCTACATGGACATGCAGGCCACGACCCCCGTGGACCCGCGCGTCCTCGACGCCATGCTCCCCTTCTACCTCTCCCGCTACGGGAACCCGCACTCCCGCACCCACCTCTACGGCTGGGAGTCCGACGCCGCCGTCGAGGCCGCGCGCGCCCGCGTCGCCGCTCTCGTCGGCGCCGACCCGCGCGAGATCTTCTTCACCTCCGGCGCCACCGAGTGCAACAACATCGCCGTCAAGGGCGTCATGCGCTTCTACCGCGACCGCCGTCGCCACGTCGTCACCACGCAGACCGAGCACAAGTGCGTCCTCGACTCCTGCCGCTACCTGCAGCAGGAAGGATTCGAGGTCACCTACCTCCCCGTGCGCGGCGACGGCCTCGTCGACCTCGCGCAGCTCGAGGACGCCATCCGCCCAGACACCGGGCTCGTCTCCGTCATGGCCGTCAACAACGAGATCGGCGTCGTGCAGCCGCTCGAGGAGATTGGGCGCATCTGCAAGGAGAAAGGCGTGCCGTTCCACACCGATGCTGCGCAGGCGCTGGGAAAGATCCCGATTGATGTGAACAGGATGGGGATTGGCCTCATGTCCCTCTCCGGGCACAAGATTTATGGCCCCAAGGGCGTCGGGGCGCTCTACCTTCGCCGCCGTCCGCGTATCAGGGTGGAACCGCAGATGAGTGGTGGTGGGCAGGAGCGTGGCATTCGCAGTGGCACAGTGCCTACGCCGCTAGTTGTTGGATTTGGTGCTGCCTGTGAGATTGCGGCTCAAGAGATGGATTATGACCATAGGCGAGTCAGTGCCCTGCAGCAGAGGCTGCTCGATGGCATCCGTGCGCAGGTCGATGAGGTTGTCATCAATGGAAGCATGGAGCACCGTTACCCAGGCAACCTCAACTTGTCATTTGCATATGTGGAGGGGGAGAGCTTGCTGATGGGGTTGAAGGAGGTGGCTGTTTCGAGTGGTAGTGCATGCACTAGTGCCAGCTTGGAGCCCTCATATGTGCTGCGGGCGCTCGGGGTGGAGGAGGACATGGCGCACACCTCTATTCGCTTTGGTATGGGCCGCTTTACCACCGAGGAAGAGGTTGACAGAGCAATTGAGCTCACTGTGCATCAGGTGAAGAAGCTCCGTGACATGAGCCCACTTTACGAGATGGCCAAGGCTGGTATTGACCTCAAGAGTATTGAGTGGTCGCAGCACTGAGGTGGCTTTCATGACAATCAGTCATTTGAAAGTGCCTTTGATGTACACGGATCGCTTAATTAGGTATATGGCTCTTAGCTGCTTACTCTTTAATATATCCTTTCTTTCAAAAGGGAAGATGTCGTGTGATAAAGTAATCTTACACATGTTCAGTATATCCTTGATAAAATTTTGACCGCGTGACAACATGTGCAGTATTTTCCTGGTGATTTATTCGAAGCATACATTTCCCCCTGTAACCTGTAATATCTTCTCTGGTGCTGAACTAACCTATTAAAATGATATTTTTTTTCTACTAATGCAATATTTAGAACAAGAGGAAGTGCATCTTAACATGTTTGCTCAATCTAAGATCAACATTTTTATTATTATTAAATGTGACTTTGCAAGTGTCTGTGCACATCAAGAAAATAGACAAGGCACTGTCTTGCTTTCAGGATATAACACTAAAGACAATAGACACGGCACTGTCAAGAGATCTGGCCTTTGTTTGCTTCTCACTGAAATTGCAGTGTTTAAGTAGTTCTAGTTGATATCTGATCTAATTGCTTACCACTGGGTTACTTAAACATTTCATATGTTACATTTTGTTATTGGTTTCATGACAGGTTAAGAGTGAGGAACTACATTACCCCGTTGCGATGTAATTGGTTGTCTCTGGTTAATCTGTTGTCATCTAAATAACACTGAATTGCATGCCTTTACCCGCATATACGGATCTACCATATTAGCTGAACCCAATGCCCTAATCCAGTTTATATTTCCAGTGACCTTTTTGAGCATATGGTAATATTTACAATATTCAATTAGTTATCTGATCTGAGCATATGTTAATGTAATATTTTCTCTGATGAAATTGCTACTAATGATCAATTTAGAGACCATCTAGAGAACTGAACCTAATTGAGTATTGTTCCATTAAGTGTCAACAAAAATTCAGAGCAAGATGAAATCGGATATGGTAGACCATGTTTGCTCAGTCTAAGATCTTTGCTACTGGCTGCCTTAGAATTCCTTTAGTGGGATTCAGATAGTGTTTTGTGCGAACTAGCTGGACTCTGCTAAACAAGAGGACAGGTTAAACATGCAGCCCAGGTATGGATTCATGGATTAAAATTGCAATGTCTAGCCATGTGGCCAGATCTGGCCTCTGTCTGCTTCTCTGAAGTTGTAGTGTTGAACATAGAGCCTACCAGATATTGGACCCAACTGTTAACCGGTGGGCTAAACTTAAAATTTCTTATGTTCCATATGGCCAGTTTTTTTTTCTCCTTTTGGAACTATCAAGGTTTAGGAACTGTATTAATCTATTGCAACAAAAAGTTACTTTGTAGTCGTTGATCAGTCTGTTGTTTTCCATCTGTGACTGGGTTGCAGGGCTTTACCCTGCATATACTGACATACCGTATTAGTTCATCTGTACATCCTGATCCAGCTGTAGTGTATACCTGTTCCTCTACTGTCCATCTTGGTGTATTGGTGAATTTCAGTATTGTCCTTTGATCTGTTCTTGATCATATTATTAGTACTACTTGTCGTTGTCATTTTTCTTATCCCTCATTTGCATACGATCCTTGGGGTATTTCTTTAGAAGCCATTATCCATACTTATGGTCTAGCACCCATTGTTGCATCTGTTGGTATTACGGGTCTGATCTCTGAATTAGTGATTTTGGAAACCAACACAAATGGTCTTCAGAACACAACTTTCTTAACCATGTTATGTTTATTTATTTTATTTAGTAAAGTTATAATAATATTGATGTACTTTTTTTTTGACAAATTTGACATCATTTTCACATGTCTAATCTAAACATTCAAAGATACTGGTAGTTGGTATCAATTGTTTTAAGTGTTGGCAGGACAAGTCATAAATTTGTTTTCGCAGGGATTATGTTTGTAGTTTCATTTGGGATATTTCTGCCACAAGCCCTCAATTTAGCTCACAACATTTATGTGATAGCGTCCCTTTGTGGCTATTTTTTGTGGGCCACGCTACGTAATCTTTTTGGGGTCTGTTCTTATTCTGTGTCTGGGTGCTTCTTGGTGACTATCGTTCTCTCAAGACCATATGAAGTCATTAGCTATATTTTCCTAGTTCCTACCATAATAATCTACAAAATTATGAGGAAAGGCAAGATACCTACTCGTAAAGCACCAATAAAATGACTGGGTTCCCAATTTATAAATCTTGATTTGGCGAATTCCTTAAGTCATTGTTGTGGATCATCTTGTATCATGGAGATTGATGTCTGTACATTTTTTTTAGTACCAGGACTAATCTCTATTCTAATTTGGTACCTCATTTTGGAACGCTTTCAGGCTTTGATGTCTGGTACCGTGAAGACATTCCAGTGGGTGGAATGATGTCGATACTCAGACTACCACATGATTCACATCATGTTATACAGGAACTTCCCATTGTTCGGCTCTTGGATGGGGCGCTGAGATGTATTCTGGAGGATTAGCTATGTTTTTTATGGTAGAGTATCTTGACACAAAATAAGGATACTTCAAATACTTGGTAATGTATCATCTGAAATAAAGTTTGAAGTAACGAGCAGTGGCAATGCTGTGAACATATCTTGGTGCTGATGTAAATTAATGTTATTTGCTCCATTCGGTAGGGTACCCTTAATTGGTTTTTGTCAGGTCTTATATATTTTATGTTTCTTCTTGCAAGTAGTTCGCAACATTGTACATCAGAAAAGAATTTCCACGCATTTTGTTACCAATCTCGGTGACCTTTGTTTCTCGGGGGAAGGTTTCACGTGCAGCCAACTATGTGTTGAAGCCCTCTACTTTTTATGTGAACTACCACCTAAGTGATTTGAGACCTCTGATCCTGAGTTACGAATGAATTACATGAAAGACTGGGCGTCGAGCCACCTTCCATGTTACTTCCTGGAGACCTTTTGGAGACGGAGCCATCCCGGCTGCGTAGCAAGCAGGCTGGGGTCGGTTGCTCTTTGTTTTTTTTTTAATAAACATTGCTCCTTCGATTCTTGGGCTCGAGTTCGCAACCCTTTTGTCAGAATTAAGTCCAAAGTTCTTTTTGATCGTCTAGAGCTAAATTTTTGTTGAGCAGCTGCTAAACTTTAGCACATACTTGTTTGGATCAATGGCTAAAGTTTAGTTAGGGCCTGTTTAGTTCATTTTGCAAAAACGCAAAATTTTACTGTTGTAAAGGAATTTTACTAATTTGAAGTACTAAATGAAGTCTATTTACAAAACTTTTTGCATGGATGGGTTGTAAATCGCGAGACGAATCTAATGAGCCTACTTAATCCATGTTTGCAACAGTGATGCTACAGTAACCATCCGTTAATTATTGCTTAATCATGGATTAATTAGCATCATTAGATTCATCTCGTGATTTACAACCCATCCATGCAAAAAGTTTTGCAAATAGACTTCATTTAGTACTTCAAATTGGTAAGATTCCTTTATAACAGTAAAATTTTGCGTTTTTCAAAATGAACTAAACAGGCCCTTAGATAAATGAGAGAAATTTTTTTCCAAGCTTATGTTCCCATTGGCCATTAGCTCTTTTCTACCGGTTAATGTTTAGACAACTTTTTAAGGATTGATAAAGTTTAGTTCATCCATTAGTTTTTTCCTGTTTTGATAGGTTAGTGTTAAAATTTAACGGTTCTATTTATTAGCATTTGGATCCAAACGGAATCTTAGCATATCATAAACTGCATTTCTTTCCTTCTAGTATGCACAAGAAGTAACCTTTGATCCATAGTGGTTAAGGTTATATTTGGATGCAAATACTAATAGTGCTAAACTTTAGTATTAATTTATCTAAATAAAACTGCTAATGGATGAGCTAAACTTTAGTCAAATTAAAAGATATATAAAATATTAAATGGAAGAAAGGAGTTAATGCCGACAAACCTCCCTTACGCGTTAGGGCTAAATTTTAGCTTAGTTAAACAGGATAAGTCCTTTACGCGCTCGAAGCTGGACCCCGACAGACACCAGACATTAGTTTGCGCTTTCTCGATTGCTCTTCCGTCGTGGGCCATCAGGTTTGGGCTGGTTTAGGCTGGTTCCAATGAAGTTTCCTCCGTCTACCCGCATGGCTGAGGCAGAGAGGTAGGGTGTTCGGATGCTGCGATTTATTTTTATTTTTAGTTCGTATCAAATTGGATGTTTGATATCAATTATAAGGATTTAATATGATCTAACTACAAAACTAATTGTATAAATGGAAACTAATTTACGAGATAAATCTATTAAGCCTAATTAATTCATCATTAGCACATATTTATTGTAGCACAATATTGTCAAATCATGAACTAATTAGACTTAATAGATTCATCTCGCGAATTAGCATCCATTTATGCAATACTTTTATAATTATTCTATATTTAATACTTCTAAGAGCAACTTTAAAAGATTCTCGTTGTTAGGAATAGAGATTTTGATGGAAAAATACCATTCAACAGCTTCTTAAATTGGTTATCCAAGTGTAGCCATCCTCCAATTCCGTATTTCTCGCTAGCTAAAAATAGATAATAAAAATAGTTTTTTAGAGTGTACACAAGATATAGAAAAGCTATTGGAGGAAAATCGATTTTTATGCAGAAGGCTCTTCAAGTAATAATTTAGATGGTGAAATTTAAAAAAACTCTTAAGTTCACGGAGTCGTCTGTGCAGGGGAGGAAGTTCGAGGCCGAGGTGAAGATCATCAGCCGGCCGAGGCACCGCAACCTCGTGCAGCTGATCGGCTGGTGTGACAGTTGCAAGGGGTTCCTGATCGTCTATGAGCTCGTGTCGGAGGGGAGCCTTGACAAGCACATTTACAACGGTGCGAGGTGGCTTGCCTGGCCTGAAAGGTATGGTGGACTAATTGAAATGGCGCGTGGTTCGTTCTACCATGTATTTATAGTTTTATACAAAGATTAACCTGAGTTAATTAATCGCCTTCCATCAACAGGTACAAGATCATCATCGGCCTGGGCTCCGCGCTGCGGTACCTCCACGCGGAGTGGGAGCAGTGTGTGGTGCACGGCGACATCAAGCCGAGCAACATCATGCTCGACTCCTCGCACCAAGCCATGCTGGGGGACTTCGGCCTGGCGAGGCTCTTCGACCACGGCGTCCGGCCAGCCACGACGCGGGTGGTGCTGGGCACCGCGGGTTACATCGACCCGGAGCTCGTCAACACGCGCCGCCCCAGCACGGAGTCGGACGTGTACAGCTTCGGCGTCGTCCTCCTGGAGCTCGTCACCGGCCGGCGCCCCGTGGAGGAGCCCAACGACAGCATTTGTCACGAGGGTATAGAAAATTCTCACAATAATAAAAAACTAAGATCATTAGATTTGATGATGATCTAACGGTCCAGATAAACTTAAGTATCCATATAAATAAATATTCAAGGTGCTTGCATATGTGTAGTTAGGATCATCATCGGTACGTCTAGGGAAGGCGCTAGGGTCCCTACACGGGGAACATATTGGCACCAACTATGTGGTCCATGGTCATTTATTTTAATACAATTTTATTAAATTAGTAGATATGCATTGAGACATTAGTCAAGTCAAGTCAAGTCTACTTTCCCCCACGACCACTTGCAACCAAAGGCTGCTACTGGCAGAATGGTGTACGGCCTACCGCGCCGAGTCTCATGGCCCGTGCTTCCTTGTCGGCCACTTGATCGACCCTGCTCATACACGACGATGCGCTGCGCTGCGCCTAGCTAGTGGTGTTCCCCTCTCCTTCGTTCTCATAGCAGCTCTCTACCCAAAACACAGAACAGAGTAATGGCCCTCCCTCACCTCTCGAGTCTCCTTCGCCCCTGCTACTCCTTGATCACCATCATCTTGTTCATCCATGCACCCCTTGCCGCCTCGGTTTCCTTCAACTTGGACTTCTCCACCAGCGACTACGCCTCGGAGCTCAATTACAGCAACGACTCCTACTGGGCTAAGCCTGTGATCGAGCTGACCAAGGATGCCGGCGGCAGCGTCGGCCGGGTGTGGTACGCGCGCCCGGTGCCGCTCTGGGACCGCGCCACGCGCGAGCTGGCCAGCTTCAACACCACATTCTCCTTCCAGATCAAGTCGGTCAACGAGACCCGCGCGCCGGGCGACGGGATGGCTTTCTTCCTAAGCTATTTCCCGTCGGTGACTCCCCCGGACAGCGCCGGGGGCACCCTGGGGCTCATAGGCGGCCGCTTCAACAACGCGACCGTCTCCGGCGACGAGCGGTTCGTGGCGGTCGAGTTCGACACTCACTCCAACAACAGAGACTGGGAGAGCGACAACCACGTCGGCATCGACGTCAACTCCATCGTCTCCAAGGCGTCCAAGGACACGTACCAGGCTGGTAGAGACCTGTCCTCCGGCCTCCCGATGGAAGCCAGGGTGACCTACCGCAGCGACACATTGCTGCTGTCGGTCGACCTCCAGATCGGCGACACCCCATACCACGTCAGCACCGACGTCGACCTGAGAGAGTCCTTGCCGGAGGCCGTCGCGGTAGGCTTCTCTGCGGCCACGGGCAGCTTTGTCGAGCTGCATCAGCTGCTGTCCTGGTCATTCAGCTCCGATCTGGAGGCATCGTCCCCGCCCCCAAGGACGGTGAATGCGTCTGCAGCACCCAGCCAATCCCCCGGCGGAGGCGGAGCAAAAGCCCCCAACAAAAACAAGCTCCGTGTCCGTGCGGAAACGCTCGCGCTTGCTACGGTGACAGGGCTTCTATGCCTTCTCTTGCTACTGATCCTTGCCCGTAAGCTCAATATGGTTTCGCTCTGGTGCGAGAAGCGAGCAAGGAAGAGGCTGGGCCACGGCCCCAGGAGGTACCAGTACAGCGAGCTGGCCAAGGCCACGAACAAATTTGATGAGCAGCGGAAGCTCGGCGTAGGGGGCTCCAGCGAAGTTTACCTTGGTGATGAATGCGGCCGCCGTTTCGCGGTGAAGAAGCTGATCTCCGCCGTCAGAATGACAGATGCGGAAGCCCAGAGGAGGAGGATAGAGTTCGAAGCGGAAGTGGACATCATAAGCAGGTTAAGGCACAAGAATCTTGTCCGTTTATTGGGGTGGTGCGACAGCAGCAACGGGCTCCTCCTTGTTTATGAGCTCATCTCTGGAGGTAGCCTCGACAAGCATCTCTACAGCACTGAGACGTCTCTTAGTTGGAATGACAGGTAACTTGCATTATATCTTTTAAATCAAAATAGAGTTGTTATTGAGACCAGCATATTTTGATGAGCATGAATCATTACGGATTTGGGTACTGTAGGAATAAATCCGTACCTATAAACCCAACGGATAGAACTTCTTGCCCATCAGATTTTAGGTTTCAGGTATCCATTGCCATCCCTAAGCATGATAGCTACTTGTCCATGCAACACTGTCTGAAACTTTCCTTTTTTTTTTAAATACAGTACAAATGCAGATGCTTATAAATATACACGCACACTCAACCCTATTAATACACGTACGCAAACCTATCCCTATGAGCACCTCTGAGAGGCTGAGCCAACTGATTCTCGAGATTAACGAAGTCACTGCAAGCGTCTCGTTATCGACGGACACGTCACCTACCATAAAAGAATAGCACCGATTAAATCATAGAATAAATGTAGGAAAATATCAGCACTTGTGCCTGCCGAATCAAAGACTCTAACAGTCTAACCTGGGTGGATAGGTTCCGCCACAAGAAACCTCACCCGTTGAGCTTCGCTCACCTCACCTCTGTTTCCCTCTTCTGTTCGTCCTGTCACTGCATGTTGTGCTATTTTGAACTTGTTTTTGTATCAAGCTAGCTATGTTGGTTATGCAGTAACCGATCACTGACTCCGTTCTATTGTACCTTAATGATGAATAGGTTCAGGATCATCATCGGTCTTGGGAAGGCACTAGTGTACCTACACGGAGAACATAGTGGCACCAAATATGTGGTGCACGGTGACATCAAGCCAAGCAACATAATGGTCGACGAGGGGCTCAACGCCAAGCTTGGAGACTTCGGGCTCGCCCGCCGCCTCGACCACGGTGCCGCGGCGCAAACAACAGAAACTGTCATGGGAACGAAAGGATATATCGAACCGGAGTTTATGGAGACCGGCAAGAGGTGCGTCGAGTCCGATGTCTACAGCTTTGGCATTGTCCTGCTGGAGATGGTCACCGGCTTTGGACCATGGAGGCGGCCACTGCCATCCTGGGTGTGGGAGCTGTATGCAGGCCAGAACACGAGAGTTCTTGAGGCCGCCAGCGCAACGCTGAGGTCCGAGTCCAACGACAGGCAGATGGAGCGCGTGCTCGTCGTCGGCCTCTGGTGCACGCAGCCGGCTCGGAGCGAGCGGCCGTCCATGGCGCACGCCATGTGGGTACTGGAGCACGCGGAGGCGCCGTTACCAGTTCTTCGTCCTAGCCACGGCCACCTGACATTGCTGGGAGGACTACTCGGCGAGTCTCCGGAACATAGGCGAGTGACGGCGCCACTTCTCGGCGAGTTGTCCCGAGTTCAATCGCAGATGTACTCCAATACTGCGCCGGCGGCCATCGCCACCGGCGAACAGGGCCTCGTACGGCAATGCTGTGACCGCAGTCACAGCATCGAGCAGGGTTCATACATTGTCGGCGGGTAACTGTACCAGCTACGCCACATGTTCCACCGGAACTCTGGCGACTACATCTCTCGGGAGTTGCTGATGTTCGGCTCAGTCTGCTTCTTCTTACCTTCCAGCTTGATTTGAGGACGGGATTACATCTCCTTGATTTCCGGACGAATCAGAACCAGTGGTGGTGGCAACGACGATGTCTTCGTGCACTACATGCATCTTTGTACTTGGATAATGGATATGCACCTCTGATTTGAAACTGGGCTAGCTTATTTCTCTCCAATGTCGTCCCAACCCTAATTAATATTGATCGAGTGTGCATGAACTCTGCACACGGAATGTTTATTGCCTTGCTGTCCACAGTCACCCGTTAACTTCCCCTTTTTTGGTCAACTTCAATTCGTCATCGATCCGCTACAGTAGAGCCAGAGGAAAGTGAGGGCGCAAAAGGGAAGTGAGCACAAATCAAGCAGTAGAGCCAGAGGAAAGTGAGGGCGGCGAAGGTGGATGAGCTCGCGGCAGCCATTGTTGGAGCTTAGTTATTGGAAACTAAGGACGACTAGAAGGTGGTCAAGTGGAATACCATCACGACATTGGGATGGCTAGCAGCTCTGCCTCTGCCTTTTATTGGCTATAAACTGGACGAATTCAACGTCTCCCACTGTGTTCGTTATTAGGAAATAAAGTCTTGAGGCTTAAGGCATCGCTGGCCCGACATGGAGTATTTTTTTTTTGTGGCTAGAGGTAGTAAATTAAAATTTGTTAGTACGGGCATTACTGTTGGAAGCAAACAGGAAACTTCATATATAGCAAACCGAGCGTGACCGAATTAGTTGTGTTCCCTATAGTTGAACATGTCCATTTGCCCATTTGGAAAAGTTTAATATGACTCAGGACGACACAGTGTGTCTCAAGATTTTTTTAATATGGGATTAAACCGGCCTCTATATCCATCTTGTGGATATATACAGTCAAATATAATAAATATAATAAGAGTTCTTAGACTCTAAACCTCAAATGAGAAACTTCACACAAATAATAAAGAAAGCTATAAAATAAAGAAAGAAAACTAAAAGACTAAACTTCAATCTTCTTCTTCGTTCCCACTTCAACCTTACAATATCTTCACGCAGCACCAATCTATCACATCTCTTGTCTGCTTAGAAACTTGATGTTCGAATTATTTGTTGCTTATCAAATCTTTTCATGCAAATCTCCATCTAGTATGTGGGTGCGAGGAGATGTCGACATCGCCTCCAAGAAGGGAGTGGCACCACAAGGTGTCACCAATGTCAACACCAGCAAAAAGCCGGATAAGAATCCCTCAAATGTTTTCCCGTAGTATCCAATGACAATATGGATATGTAGATAGCACATCAACAAAGCCTCCAAGGAGAAAAGCGGCGTAAGAAGTGCCGCCATTGCCTACCGGCGTAAGGCCGGACTAAGATTTCTCCCTACAAATCCCGAAGTGCCCCGGAGCTAACTCCGAACACCTGCACCCACTAAGAGTGCTAGCTGGCCGTCCACCTCCGAGGGCTGAGCCTTCCCCAGCAATAGTGCTACTGCCGTCACCATCCCACCATCGCGTCGGCTCCTCGGGTGAGGCTGGAACCGGCCTCACTGGCCTGGACCCAGCGCCAACCCCGCCGTGCATTAATTAATTATTATATGATCCTAAGATATCATATTCATAGTCCAAATTTTGTTTTAGAGCAATCTTTCTATGTGCCACTATTTTCTTCATATATTTTAATTATGCCACTCAAACAATATTCTACATCGATCATGTAGAAAATTATGCAAAATTAAAATTAAAGTATATAGCAAATGGTTTTTTCAAAAACACAAGTTGATGCAACCTAGCCACTGGCTATGATAAATTATTTCTAAGAATTTATTTGCCATGAGACCGTACTTTTAGGCAACAAATTACTTGCTCATCACTAAAAGATCTACATCTTATGATGATTACCTTTGATGTGTATATCCAAAATTCACACAAATGGACAAATTTTCATATGACTATCACGTCATTTATTCCTACAGGAATAAAAATATATTTAAAGCAGTTACACTGCCCTTTGTCCTATAGTTTAATTTTATTATCAAGATCATCTTGATTTTAAAATTTTGCATCTTTATAGCATAATATATTATTTAATTTACAATGGTAAATTAATCCTATACATGATTCTTCATGTACGAAAATAACTCATCTAGTCAATAAAGATTTCACTAAACTTAGATGGTAGAAACTACCTGACTTGGGCAATGGATGATAATGCTATCAGCAGAAGGTTTCATTAGTGCAATTAATAAACCTAATTCAAAAGTTCATCTCTCAGAAGCACCAAATATACGACCTTACATTTTCTAAGGCATCATCTTCATTCAGATCTAAAGAATGAATATAAGATGGAACAAGATCCTAAAAACCATTAGGTTGCACTCAAAGAGCGCTACAGTCAACAACAAGCTATAATTTTACCAGAAGCAAGATGCGAGTGGTCAATACTCCATCTTATAGACTCCAAATCTATTGCAGCATACAATTCTGCAGTACACAAGATTTGTTCCAATCTTCATTTCTCCAATCAACTTTTGGATGATGCAGAAAAGATTGAAAGACTTTATCTACATTTCTCCCTGAAGATAGGTTATTGCAACATCAATATAGTTGCCATAAGAACACCAAATATTTTGATTTAATATATGATTTACTCTAGGTAGAAAAACATGATGAGTTATCAACAAAGAACCATCAAATATGCCCTGTGCCACCTCTGCCTGAAAAGTTCACTTCAATACTTAGAATAATAAAAGAGGTTTAGGGGTAAGAAATTTAACAAGAATTTAAAGAAAAATAGATAAAACAAGCAAAATTATAAGGCAAAAAAGGGTCTTAACAGAGGGAAAGGTACTCTTAAAGATAACTCTCATGTTTGTTAAAGGTGTGGTTATTACAACCACATCAAAAAGTGCTACATTCCCAAACATTTGGTTGACTTGTACTAAAAATCTGTTAGCAAACAAGTTCAAGAGGACAAGTTTGAAGCCCACTTCATTACTCGATCTGTTGACGCTAGTTGCTCCAAAGATGTGCCCATGGAACATGATAATAAGAAGTCCCACCTCAGTTGGCTAACTTACTCAATAATGACGACATGCTCATGGAATACGAATCCAATAACATACTTAGAGATATAAATTAGTCTCCATGGTCCCCCAAAGACTTAGTTCTGTAAGCCATATTTATATAACATTATATTGTGTTTGTTATCAAAAGTATTGTAAGATCTATGATACTTAACAGATAAAATAAAATAAAGTATGTATATATATATAATGTATGAGTAGTTGTACCACTAAAGTATGTATATATATAATCTATGTAATATTAAATTTAGATTATCCTAGGGAACAATCCAAATGGAGGAATAAATTTATTTAGTAAATAGTTGTACCACTAATACAATACTTAGAAAAATTAAATATTTTCAAACTCTTACTAAGAGTAAAGGAAACGTCACAACTATTATAGGTCGTGATGCTGTGGTTGTTGGTTCAAATCGAGCCACATTAATTGTCCCTATGAAATCCACTTGTTTGTGCCTGCCGGCCTTTTTTCGCTTATAATTCAGAAACAGCTCCGTCCATCTAGAGGGCAAAATCTTCCCACCACATATTAACAGCAATGTAACAGTCATCTAACGGCAGTGGCACGTAAAGGATAAAAAGTTATAACGGATGGCAGATAAGGGATCCTATAATCTTCGATGGCATTGAAAGGATGGGTACAATTTCTAGTGACATGGAAGGAATTTTCTGTGAGAAAATTATTGGTACTCGGGACTTTCTCCTATACGGCCATGCGCGTGCAGCAAATGATACTCGGGAGTTTCTCCTATAATTCTACGCGGACCTGCTCTAACTCGATCGGTGCTGGATAGACGACGAGTTGACTACTGACACCTTCTCTGGCGGGGATGCAGATGGAAATCTCGTCAACGGTGTGATGCTGTGATCTGTTGGCCACGAACACAACGGACGCGCGCGGATCCTACGCGTCCTTGGTTCCCTGATCCGGCGGCGATGATTGACGATGAGTTGAGTAATTAATCATGCGAGTAGCAAGGGAGTCGCTGGGAGCAGGATCCTGTTTGTTTTGCATCTGATCTGCTTCTTACACTGGGAAAACAACTTGCGCAAGCTAAGGCCTCGTTTGTTCTCGACAATGCATAGCTGTGTCCCCTAGTTAAACCCTTAAAGAAATTCGGTTCTAAGATACTATTTTTCGTCTGGCAGGCATGATTTATTGCCAGTTTCAACGGAATGCTTCACGTGGGGAGCTTCTCACATCAGATTAATTATAACAATCCAGCAAGAATCTGTTTCCTCCATTTATAGATTGTTGGTAGCCTTTGGATTGTTAAACCTAAAGCAAAAGGCTGCTCATTTCGTTGAGCTTGTGAATGCAACAGTTACAATCCAATAATCTCGAGCTAAGGTATGAATACTGAACACAGTTCGTTAGTCCTTACTGTTCAAACAAAAGTTAGTTAGTCCTTGTAAATTGTGAAAAGCATCTTTGAAGATTGTAACAATCACGAGATGTAAGTGAGAAGATTGTTGAATTATTGTAACAATCTATCACGAGCATTGTTATAAATCAAGGTACGAAGCTGTATTTTTTCGAAACACAGTACATATATACATGCACACACAGTCACCAATATACGAGCATACTTATACACACCAGCTTATTGATATTGTTGAAGTCACCATAACCAATTATTAGCTGTTGACATTGCATTGCATGAGTCTAATACTCGAATCCGGTGAAGAAGTTCCACAACGAGAAACCCAGCTAATAACTTACGGAGAAGCTATTGTTTTCTTAGCGTTGCATAAGGGTCCCCATTGACTTTACACTTTAGTACGCAATATATACCAACTAGGCCTGACAAAATCATGTACGCTCAGCAAGTGGTCTGACAAGCTGCAAAAGGGAAAAAAAAGTACACTAATCCGCTGAACACGCTACCATTTGAACTTTTTTTTTTACTTCGTACAGGTAATTTGTTTCATCAAGAAAAGCTATTGTCATGTTCTAGGAAAGGTGGTAGTGCGTGGGCCTACTTTCGTACCAGCGTGCCCAAAGGTAACAGGACACAAGCCTTTGGCCCCGATCACTCTATTAATGTATAAGATTTGTGCACAAAACTTGTAGAGTTTACTAATGCATGCGTATTCAAAAGTAGTACTAACTTATGATTGAAATTTTGTATCACAATAATATGTAAGGCGTATTTTAATATGATCGTATCAAATTAAACAGTACCGTAGAGTATCACAATAATTTCTACCGTAGAGTTTCAGTACCGTTCCATCCCGCTGAGAAACACACAACAAGGCCGAAAAGCAATGCTGCATTTCATTCTGCCTATTTCCAGTCTACTACTTATCTAATGGAAAAATGGATTTAAACCAAAAAAGAATAGACAGGGACGGCGTGCTTGTATACCTCATATGATAATTGATGTAAGGCATCCAAGTCGTTGTAGTATAGTGGTGAGTATTCCCGCCTGTCACGCGGGTGACCCGGGTTCGATCCCCGGCAACGGCGTTGTGTTTCTTTTTCCCAGCTGGCAGCCTGGTGGGGCTCTTTTTTTGGGCTCCGCCTATCGATTGGGCCGTTTCGAGCCATGGGGCCAATTAAGACCTGCGTTTGGAAACTCCCGCCGACGGGGTTTGTGAGATTCTTTTTTGCTACGTATCAATTTATTTTTCGACCGCAGAATATATGGAAAATTACAATTTTTTACTTTTATTCTATGCAGGTGCAATATGGCTCCTTAAATACTTTCTTTATTGCATGCACTTCATGTATTAATTATTATGAAAAACAATTATCTGCGCAACTACTGTTACTCGCAACTACTATCCGCTTGGTGTTAAATTTACATGATCGCATGATTCACGTGGATGTAAACAGATCGGCTTCCAGGGACGGGTGCGAATATGCATCCCTTCATCGGAACCATCACCTGGAGGACGGCTTCAGGCGATGGCTCGCGTTTTTGTAGCGCGAGCATGTATAGCCGCGGCGTTCAGGGACCCCTCCCAACTCGACCTCCGAACAGGGTCTGTGTCTCTGATGGGCTGCTATTGTCTTCCATTCCTCCAGCTTAATCAGCTCCGGCTCACCGGCGCAGGTACGTGGAGGTGGACGAGCGCAGTGGCGACCGCCTCTTCTGCTACTTGCAGTCATGCTCTGACTCAGCGGCGTCCCCGGATGCACTTCCTTCACCGGCCTCGTCTATCAGATCGGTGAGCTCACGGTCGCCTCCTACTGGTACTCCATTCTGTTGATGATTGCTTCAGAGTCCAGAGATCCTTCCTCTATCTCATAGTCAAGAATGGAGTAGGATTCTGGTAGCCATTGAAATTCCAGAGGTCACAGCTTTTCATGCCAAGCTTAACATCTATTGGGGTCTTTCAGAAAGCCCAGCACAACTGCTGTATAGTGTATAGCTGGAGGATATACCATTGTTCAACCGAGAGGCAGTGTCACTATTTACCTCCACATGACATTGAAGATACCAATATGTGTGCATTATTGTCAAGTTTGATACCACCTCCTCGCATAGACAAGTTAGTGATGCCTCATTGCAATGTAGAATTTTCATTTCTGTCACCTAAGAACCGTGTGAAACCTCATCAAGTCTACTTAAACTAAAACTAGATTTGTATTTACCAATTTATTCGTGTATTACCGAAATGATATAAAACTAGGTGATTTGAATTATTTGCGAAGACCGAAAAGTCCATGATATCAAAATCGAAAAAGAACCATGCTTGCACATCCCTAAAATTGATTTTCAGGTCCTCTGAAATTTGATAATCAAGGCTACAAGCATGGCCTGGCTAAGTTGGTGTACAGATCAGAGTCCTGGACCAAAGGTTAAAAGATTTGAACCCACCATCTACCTTTATACCTCACTCTCCCCCCTTCCTTACCAGAATATGCAATTTCTCAGTGTTTTAACACGTCTTTCACCAAATAATTGCACAATAATCCAGGTGAGCAATATCATTTTTCTCGATTAACCTGTTGGAGCTGGATTTTCATACTCCATTGCAGAACGAGGATACAATTCAAGTGACACCAAAGCTGTCAACCAAATTATTATCTTTCTCAGGAAGGTTACATCCCCTGCTTCGCTAGTATCAAAACTAAGTCTGCTAAACACAATCTGGATATGCTTGTCGCAATAAGGCCTTCACCAAGCAAACATGCTAAATTACATTTTTTTTGTTTTGTGGCATTTCTCGCTAATTTCTCAGTGGTTTGGTGTGCACCCGGAGTTCTTGTCAAATCCTCTTTACATTGGTGGTGATTCATACTCTGGTATATATAGTTGTGCCAACCGTTACCTCTGAAACTGCCAATGGTGAACTTCCCTCAACTAGTCGACTATCACCTTCTGTTCCTTTTCATTGTTTTCGTCCATTAGTGCACAAATTTGATTTTGCTGAGTGGCACCTTTGTTCCAGGTAACGATGTAGGAAGTGAACCTGCTCTGAATCTAAAGGTTTGACAATTACACTATAAGCTGCACAATCATATATAAAGATTATTTTGGGTTCCTAGATGCTGTCCTGTTTTCGGAGCATAGATCTCCCCAATTAATCTTGCACATCATTTTCAGGGATACCTCGTGGGCAATCCATACACAAATTTAAACATTGACAAGCCATCAATAATTCCGTTTGCTCACAGGATGGGTCTCATATCTGACCAAATCTATGAGGTAGGTATGGAGTAAAAATGAATAGCTGCCTCCAGCACTTTTATATTCTAACATAGAGTTTACATATTACGTTCGAAATCTCTATACATGTCTGCTGCATTGCTGAGTCACATTTTTCATAAAAGTCAATCCGAATGAATGATATGTGCGTCTTGTTATTTCCAGGCGTACAAGAAGAGCTGCAGTGTGGGGGATAGCAGCCACCGTAGCCTGCAGTGCACAAGCAGCCTTGACGGCATACATGAGGTGGCATATGAGCACTATCGGATTATTATCGTGCATTTTCAAAAGAAAAAAAGAACTGTCGAATGACACTGCTACTACTAAGCAATTGGCAGTTTATTCTCTTTGTAAAGTGTGTCAAGGACATATTTCCGTTCCACATTCTGGAGCCCAAATGCGCTTATGCAAGCCCCCATCCATTCAACTTACTCAAGCTGAAGCTGGATTCAGACATTCGATTGAGAGATGCAGCTTCTCCAGGATTATACTGCCAAAGGGTTTTACTTGTCTGAGATTTCTACACACTGCAGAGTTAGTGCCCAAATGAACTTTTGATTTCTTCAGTACTACCCACCATTGTTTGTGTGACAAGATAATCTAATAAATATGAAAATATGAACCGCACTGTTCTTGGCAGACAGGGCTATATACACTATCCAGACTATGGGCAAACAATGCCGCGGTAAGAGAGGCTCTTGGTATCCACAAGGTATGGAAGCCCGAAACTGATGCAGCAGCCCTTTGTACTGAACTATCTGTTTCTGCTGGTTCTGGATTTACAGTGGCCATGCTAATGCTGGAAGACATTAATTCGTACAATGCTACGGTCGCCTGTGGCCTGGCATGATTCAAGTTGTTCTGACCACAGCTTGTGCTTGAATAATCTGAAAGGAATAGCCCCATCTAATTCATTGTACTTTGCAATCGTAAGGTGGTTGTTAATCTAGCAAGTACTATTGCGTTCTACAATGCAGGGAACAGTTCCCACATGGTTAAGATGCAACAAGGCTACACAGTATTCTAAAGATATTACGAATTCAGTAAGGTACCATTTGGACGTGAACACCAAAGGCTACAGCGGTCTAGTATATAGTGGTGATCATGACATGACTGTACCTTATACCGTCACACCGTCCTAGATTAGGTCCATTAATTTCTCAGTTGTAGAAGATTGGAGACCATGGTATGTCGACGGGCAAGTTGCTGGGTAGGTCCCGTATGTCAATCAATCTATCTACAACATCTGCACATCGAATTCTATTTTCTTCTACATTTAGATCACTCTAAAAGCCAATTTCTTAGTCATGTTCTGATGATCTCGGTTGTGCAACAATCGGTCTGACCAGATCTGTATACATGTTATGTGCAGATATACGTCATACTCTAATAACCTCTCATTCGCAACGGTGAAGGTAGGAGCTTTGGGCGTCCTTCATTTTGTCCCAATTCCTAACTCATTCTTGGTTCAGTATTTGTTGTCGTATGCTATGTAATTATGTAGTCGAGATAACTAGTGAAGCCATATTGACATTACCTCATGAGTAGTCCTGTAGGCCATTGATGTAACATAGAGATTTAGTGGCTAAGGGAATAAAGCATTAACTCCGTTTGTTCCAAGCGGTCATAGCTTAAAGTCATCCACAAATTACGTACACAAAACCATGATCAAATAATACATCAGCATCCACCAGGCACCACGATAACCATGGAATAATGGGGGTAAATCTGATCAATTGGCAGACGATTCGGAAGATCGAGTCGTGCCTGTGGTAGCCGAAGAGCGGCCACCGCTGGAGAAGGAGCTGCTGAAGGCTCCGCGCTCGCCCACAGCAAAGCTCGGAGCTGCCGCCATCATGTACATCTGCAGTGGAAGGTCTGGCAGCTTGTCCTCCGACTGCAGGATGTACAAGGCGTCCGCAACCGATGGCCGGTGCTCCGGCTCACGGAGCGTGCACCAGAGCCCCACGACCAGTGCGCGCTCCATCTGCCGCTCCGCGGCCTTGTCACCCATCCTCAGCCGCGCGTCCGCCGCATCAAGGATCTTGCCCTCGCTGTACAGGCTCCAAGCCCACTTCATGAGCATGAACGACGGGTCCCACCTGTCCACGGGCGGCCGCCCGGAGACGATCTCGAGCAGGACGATGCCGAAGCTGTAGACGTCCGACTGGGTGCACCGCCTGCTGGTGTTGACGAACTCCGGATCTATGTACCCCATGGTGCCTTTGACCACCGTGGTCTTGGGGCCCGCCCCGTGGTCACCGAGGCGGGCGAGCCCGAAGTCTCCAAGCTTACAGTTGTAGGATGAGTCGAGCATTATGTTGCTTGGCTTGATGTCACCATGCACTACGCATTGCTCCCAGTCTCGGTGTAGGTAGCGCAGTGCTGATCCTAATCCCACAATGATGTTGTACCTATCAAATTGAGAACACAAAGTTAGCATGTCACCATAAAAATCATGATACAATTGTCGTATTAGTAATGAAAGCAAACTACAGCCGCAAGTGAGAAATGTTGAAATTTAAATCAGACTTTGTTAACAGCCATACCTCTGGGCCCAAGTTAACACACTCTCGGTGTTGTAGATGTGTCTATCAAGGCTGCCTTCTGGCATGAGCTCGTAGACAAGCAAGAGACCCTTGAGGCTGTCGCACCAACCTAACAGCTGCACGAGATTGCGATGCCTCAGCCGGCCTATGATCTTCACCTCTGCCTCGAATTCCTTCCTACTCTGCGATGACTCCGACGAGAACTTCTTGATGGCCACCATCCGGCCGTCGTCATCGACGTCGCTTGGAAGGCACCCCTTGTACACCCTACCAAAACCTCCTCGCCCGAGCATATTCTCCTCTGCGAAGTCGCCTGTGGCCGCAGCAAGCTCACGGTAGTGGTAGCGTCTTGGTCCAGCCACCCCTCTCTCAAAGTCAGCCTCGCCGTGTTGCTCGTCTGACTCGCTGCTATCATTGGTGGCTTTGTTTGCTTTGACGTTTTTTCTGCACTTGTGCCACAGGAGCAGACCCACAATTCCACAGACCGAGACAGCGAGTGCAGGAACCAGCACCGTGAGTACCAATTTTGGCGACGGCACTGACGTAATTTCTGGAGCTGCAAATGGTTGAGGTGAAGGTGCAGGTGGCATATCTATCGGAGTGACCTTCTTTTCAAGTGTGGAATTGAACGACCATGCTTGTACCCGGTGAAGCTCAGCCGACGAGCCAGTCGTCGCGGAGAAGCCGACGGCCACCTGCTCCGGCAAGAATAACTTCAGGTCAGCGGTATGGTTGACGTGGTATAGGTAACCTTCGATATCTAGATCGACGGTTAGCAGCTTCGTCTTGTTATCGTATTTGACCGTGGCGGTCATCCAGAGATCCGACGTGAGGTTCTTGTGTCCGGGCGAATCATAGGGATCCGTGTAAATGGACGCCACTGACATGATGGAGTTGATGTCGATGCCGACGTGCTGGGAGCTATTATCCCATTGCGGATTAAGGAACGTATCGAACTCGACGGCAACAACCCGACTGTCACCCGTGGCGTTGAAGTGGTTGGTGTCGTTGAAGAGGCCGAGGTTCCCACCCCCACCGCCGCTGTTGCCCAGGACGCTGCTGTCCGAGTAGCTCGCGAGGAAGAAGGCCATCCCGTCGCCAGCATTAAAAGTCCCATCCGGATTCTTCTGATATTGAGTATCCTGAAAGATCAAAAAGGAGAAGACGGTGTTGAAGCTTGCCAGCTCACCGGTGGCGGCGTCCCAGAGCAGCACCGGCTTCCCGTACCACACCCGACCAAGGCTGCTGTTGCTTGGGAGAGTACGGTCATTTTTTGTTAGATCGATCATGGAGCCAGCGAACTTTGCGTCCCCCACGCACTTGAGACCGTTGGCGCAGGGGTCCTTGCTGGTATCTGAAAAGTTGAAGCTGAAGGAAGTTGAGGAGGCACATGGTGCGTGGATGCAGAGCATGAAAAAGCAGCAGAGGCAGAGGAAAGCGAGGAGGCCGGAGGTTGCGGCAGCCATTGTTGGGGCTACTAGCAAAGAGCGCTTAACAAGGAAGAAGGGCAACCGATCAATTATATTGGCATGGCGACGCAAGTGTAGCTAGCTACGGGCCAGCTGTTGTCGCTTGACCGTTGACCCTGACTCAAAGTCTCCGGTGTTGTATCTTCCGTGGATCCATGTATTGCGGCTTGGTGGCTCCAGTGCGGCGATTAATTGATTGTGACCTTTCCTTTTGCCGAAAGGGGAATCGTATAAAATAGAGCACCTATAAACTCCTAAAGATCATCAAGTTCCCTAAGAAAACTATCAATTACAAAGAGCCCCAATCGAGATCTGTTCAGCGCTCCATTGGTCACTTTGCTACTTACGGCGGGTCCAGAATTTAGGTGTGGGTGGGTATTCAAAATTTTTAAAGGTGAGTTTTTTTTTTTACTTCTATCATCTGACAAAACATGGACAAGTTCCTTAGTCCTCACCTTGGTTGCTCAGTATCACTGGCTCGATTGGCGAATGCTTGCTGTCTTGCTGCTCGGATGCCGGTGCCGCAGCCAGCCGAGCCCGCTGCCTGCGCTTGCGCCGGCGCATGGCGGAGCCGCGCGCCTGCTGCAGTGCCGCCGCGGAGCCCCTGCGCGGTGCGCGGGCCGCGGGAGCCGGCCGGCCCGGGCGCTTAGCGGCTAGCGCTCGTCCGCTGCCGGGCCGCCGCTCGCTCGTCGGCCGTCGCTGCCTCCCCGGGGTGCGGGGCGCCGCCGCCTAGGGTTCCTGCCTGAATCGGGAGGAGGACGAGTGGGGGATCGGCGCGGGTCCGGGGAGCCGAGAACGCTGGGCTTGGTCCGTGCGTGGGCCGTCTGGTGGGGACCAGGAGGCGGGCTGAAGGATAGCATAGATTGGGAGCCTGTTCCTCTCTCTCAAAAAAAGAAAAAAACAAAGAAAACTAGAAATTGCAAAAGCTTCCGCTTGCATTCCCTGCAGTTTCCACACTCCCCGTCTAGCAAGGGATTGACTGGCGGCCGATGAAGTCTCTGCCCATGTACATGTAAAAGTGCTTCTTCCTCGACGTGCAAAGCTGGAATTAGGCGCAACGCAATCAACACGCAGGGACGACCGGCGACTTCACCGGTCATGAGCCCTGCAGCTACTGTAGATAGCAACCTGCCCTGCCCCCATCCAACTCGCCCAGCAACAATGCATTATGGGCAAGCTCCAATTCAGGAGCAACAAATTACAAATATATACGATTCGCTGCCCACTGATGTGACATGACAGTTAACGAACTATTAGTTCTTTGTCTTTTCCTCAGGAATTATATTGGCCAGCTTCAGGAGGAACAGTGCACTCAATTATTGTTAGTTAAGAAAATCAAGAGAGTTGTTATAGTCATGGCTATAGTACACTGTCGGAGGAATTCTCCAGCCGGGTGGCGGAAAGCACCCGCCTAATCCTTGTTAAGGATGGGTTTGGAGAGGACTTAGGAGCGCTCGATCGGTGGACAGATGAACGCAGGAAAGACACGAAGATTTAGAGTGGTTCGGGCCGCCGGAGCGTAATACCCTACGTCCACTTTGGTGCTGTATTGACTGTGAGAGCCCCTGGACTAGAGCTTGTGTATCTGTCCTTGACCTTGGATGTTCCCCTTGTTCTAACGAGTGCACTCTCCCTTTTATAGTCCAAGGGGAGTGCTTACACTGAGCGGGACCCCGACATGTGGGTCCGGCCTACAGGAGCCTGTTCCGCGAGAGTCATAGAGATCTTCAACTCCAGCTCCTCTCTGTAGTCCTCTCAATCAAGAAGTTGATGTGCGTATCTACAGCCAGGATACGGCCGTGTACAGCCTTGTCTTGTACAGTGTCCGGCGTCAGCGTTACCCAACAGTGAAGCCCTGCTGTCACTGTTGGGATGGGACCTTCGGTCAGAGGGCGAGACGGGGCCGTCCTGTGGCGCGCGCACTGTTACAGCGCACGCCTTAGCTCGCCTATTACAGGCCATCATCACGCACGCAGCGCCGTGACGGGACTGCACACAGTCCGCGTACTGTGCGCGGTGATACGACGCGCCGCCTTCAGAACGGGCGGGCTTACCGTGGTGTCAGCTTACCTGCCCCGTGTGTCAGTGGCAGGCCGCACCTTTTGACTTTGGCGCGCCCGACTCAGCTACTGCATTAAAATGCTGGTAGGTGGAGAGGCGACCCGCAAGGGGCCTCAAGCCGCAGGCACGCGGCGGGGCTAGCCCCGCTCCTCCCGTTGGGCAACACATGGCGGCACCGGACCCCTTCTAGAGAAAAGGGGGGCCCGGGGCCCCCGAGACCGGTCGGAGCGGGCTGGCCTGTGATGGTCCGGCCATCACACGTGGCGGCCCCGGACCTCCCAGGGGAGACCGGGTCCGCGGGACTACTTGAGAGCTCTCCCGCCCACCTGGGTGTGCAGAGACCCCGGGCCTCATGGAGCTCGGGGGAGGGTCCGGAGACCGCGGTCCCAGCCGTCAGGCCCGGAGGCCGCATGCCACGTGGCCCCAAGGCGAGGGGGAGCATGGATTATGGGAATCTGAAGGCCCGGACACCCTAGCGGGAGGTACCCCTACCCGTACGTACCGACAGAGGCCCCCGGGCCCACCTCGGGAGAGGAATGAACCCGCAGGTGGGGCCAAATCCCAGCATCGCGCCGGGTGGACAGCTCGTTCCCGCCAGGTGAGGGCATGGATGTCCTTTTGCCCATAGAGGGATCCCCGTGGGGCCCGTCCTCCGCGCGCACCGTGCGCGTCAGACGGTTCAGATTCTTGTCTTATTCGGGCCCGCCGTGCGGCTCGGGCGGTTCGGATTCCGCCCCTCCCACGACCCTGCAGCACCCACGCCAATGACTGGTGGGCCCGAGCCCACTGGTCATGGTGTGTGAGGGAAGGGGAGGGCGGCGCTGGTGACCGCTCGTCTTCTCCTCGGTCGCCGCAGGACGCCAAGGTGGGAGCAGCCTTTTGCATAAAAGGTATGCGCCGAAGGGAACGGCCACCTTTTCGCTCTTGCCAACAACAGACGCCGTAGCGCCCCTTCGTCTTCGCATCCCTTCTCGCGATCGGCTTCCTTGCGCTCAGCCCCCTTTCCTTTCGCAATCCCCCCCCAGTAATCTCCATGGCTTCACTTCCTTTTCCACGCCGCTTCCAGACCCAGGATCAGCTGGACGCGGTGCGGCGCCTTCTGGGGTGGACCGCGCCGGCGAACGCCGGGAGGGTCAGGGCCGGCGAGATTCCCCTCCGCGACCTTGCCGCTGGGGAGTTTGTCCTTTTTAATTCGTACATTATGTGCGGGTTGGTTCCTCCGATCTCCTCCTTCTTCCTCCTGCTCCTGGAGGAGTTCGGCCTCCAACTTCATCATCTCACCCCCCACTCCGTCCTCCTCGCGGCGGTCTTTGCCCACTTCATGGAGATGTTCGTGGGGGTGCGCCCCTGCACCACCATCTTCAAACATTTCTACTCCCTAGTCGGGACCGGGAAAAAGCGCGGCGAGATCGGCGCTTACTACTTCCAGCTCCAGCACGGGATGGCGGGCTCCTACATCGCCGCCTTCTCCAGCTCCAAGTGGGAGGACTGGCGTGAGGGCTGGGTCATAGTGGCTGACGAGCCTCACGACCGCCTGGAGCTGCCAACGGAGGGCCCCCAGAGCGACCGGAGCACCTGGAAGGCCAGGCCGACAATACCAGCGGAACTCGACCCGGTATTGTACCGGATCAAGAAGCTGGCGAGGAGCGGCCTGACTTCCATGATGGTGCTGGGCGACTTCCTGAAGCGGCGCATCGCCCCCCTGCAGCAGCGGTCCCGGATGGCCTATGTGTACACGGGGCTAAACGACTGCTGCAGGATCGCGCGCGGGCCCGGCGGCGACTTCACCAGGGCAGAGCTGGAGGCGGCGGTCCGGGCGATGACCGGCGAGGCGTTCATCCCGGAGTCCCTGGTCCTCCCGAGCGGGGTCAAGGCCCTGTGCGAGGAGCAGGCATTGCGTTCATCAGTCCTGGCGTCGATGCCGACCCTGGATGAGGGTGGCCTGGCGGTCCGGCAGCTGGGAGGAGACCCCAACCGCGGGCTCCGGATCCCAGGCGCCTCTCCGGACCGCCAGCAACGCCCCAGCGAAGGTGCCGGGGAGCCGGGACCCAGAGGTCCGGCCCCCGGCGGAAAGGGAAAGGAGAAAGCGCCGGCGCCAGAGCACCGGCAGAAAGACAGTGCGGGTACTGCCCCGGCCCAAAGGAGCGACGAGGCTCAGGGGGCGGCACCCGAGCGGCGCAGTCAAGCCGAAGGGAGCAAGTCCCGGAGGCTCCAGCGCGGCGACGGTTCCTTGGTCGGGGAACCGGCGCCGAAACGCCAGAGGACGGCGGGGGCAGAGGAGCAGAGCAGAGCTCCACCACCCGCGCCACAACGTCAGCAGCCGGAGAGGAGTCCGGAGGAGACACGTCAGCCTCCTCCGAGACAGCAGCCTCCTCCGCCACCGCCACCAGAACGGCGTCCGGCGACGCCACCACCACCGCCCGAGGCCAATCCACTGCCCCCATCACCGCCACCAGAAACTCCGATGGCCAGGGACACCCACCAAGGGTCCGGGGGTCCTCAGCTGGGAGGAAGGTCCCCCCCGCAGCCCGGGGCAGATGGGAGTGGTACGACTTACCGTAAGTGGTTTTGTCAAGGTTTTTCATTTTCTCTCCTGGCCTCTGGTCCTCAACCATTCAGGTGATACGACAGGCCGCAGCCTTCGGATGCTCCCACTGGGTGGTCCGGCCCCCAGCCAGCGCCGGGAGGCCCGACGCCGACCCCAGCAGGCCCTCCACCAGAGACAGCTCCAGGAAGCTCCGGACTTGTGGCCCCGGAGCCAGAAGTCGCCTCACCGCCACAACCTGAGGCCGCCCCCCGGGAGGAGGACACCAGGTCCACCGCAACGACCGAGGCGCCGGCGACAGCGTCGGGTGTCGAAGTCGGGCCTTCTCCTGCTGAGCCAGCAGCAGAGGGGGCTGCTGCCACGGTGGAGGCTGCAGCGCCAGAGGCAGTGGAGACGGTGGAGGCCGCGGCACCGGAGGTGGCCGCACCGGAGGCGACAGAGGCGACGGCACCGGAGGCAACAGAGGCGGCGGCACCGGAGGTGGCCGAAGTTGCCAGCAGCGCCGCCGCACCGGCAGAGGAGGAGGAACCGGAGTTAGTGCTGGGCAGGCGCCTCCTCCCGAGCACAGCGGAGGTCCCTCTTCCCCGGCTCATAGCCAGATGCCAGCAAGCTCAACAAGAGCTAGAGGCTGGCATGCGCCAGGAGTGGGAGAAGCTGGAGGCGGAGCGCCAGCGGCTCTTCGACTGGGAGGTCCGCCTGGGGGCCGCATCAACTCTGTCTCCGCCCGCTACGCCGAGGAGCGCGCCAAGCTCGTGGCGGGGCGCGAGCGCCTGCGGGAGGAGCTGGAGCAGGCGCGAGACCGGGAGGAAGCAGCGCGCCAGCGGGAGTTGGCGGCCACACGGCGGGAAGCAGAGGCTCTCCAGGGGCTGATTGCCGTGGAGAGGCAGAAAGAGGCTGCGGCGGAGATGGAGCGGGCCGCCCGGGAGCTGATAGCCGCGGCGAGGGAGGCGTTTGCCACGGCCGAGGCGCATCAGGTCGCCCTCGCGGATCGGGCGGCGGCGGCAGCGAAGAAAGAAGAAGAGCTGGCCGCCCGAGAAGCAGAGGAGGTGGTCCGGCTGCAGGAGCTCCAGAAGCGGGAAGAGGCCGTGGGGGAGGAGCTGGCAGCCGGGAACCGGAGGCTCCAGGAGCGCGAGGCAGCGCTCCAGGAGAGGGAGACCAAGGTGGAGGAGCTCTTGGCAGAGCGGGGCGCCAGCGCGGACCGGTTAACAAGATGGGTCGGCGTGGTGAACCCTCTGCTGGAAGCACTCGGAGCCAACCCCGTCTGGGTACCGGAGGCTCCTTCACCACTCGGCGCCGCACTCCAGCTGTTGGACTCCGCCGCCAGACGGCTACAAGACGTGGAGGCCGGCATACAGGACCTCCTGGAGACAGAGGGACGAGCAGTTGCTCGGGGGGTGGCGGAGTACATCCTCACCAGCTTCCGGAGCCATGATCCTGCCGTCCAGCTGACTCCCGTCCTGGTCGGACCCCTCCGGGCGACAGCGGCCGCCGCACGAGAAGGGGTCCAGGAGGCGGTGGACATGGTCGCGGCCCGCCTCCGGCGACGTCCCGAACCTACAGAGAGTGGAAGTGCCTCCGGACCACCAGAGCAGTAGTGCTAGTATCTTTTTGTTATTTCTTTTGTAATATAACTTTTGTTATTGTAAGATAACCTTATGATATTGCGCAAAAACTTAGCTGTTTTCCTGTTGTCGGTTTGTAAGGTGTTCTTGTGCATACCGAGGTCCCGTGTGGCCCCCTGGGAGGTAGTCGCGATAGGACGGGACTAGCTGCCATATAACCGAGGTCCTGCACATGACTTAGATCAACGCTTAGTAGACGTCCCCACGAGGTCCCGGTCCGGCTAGCAAAAGCCTACTGCATTGCATAACGAGTCAGAGCACCGGCTCCATTGTTCGGGAATCTAAGGGGTCCCGGCCCCCGGGTCCATTGTTCAAGGTACAACGGTACCCGTCCTAGGGGGGCAGGGCGTGTAGGCTTAGGGTACGGAACCAGGCTAAGCGGCTACACAGCCCTGGACCCCAGCAAAGAATGAGCATGCCTCCCTGAAGCCAGCTCCCGGGTGCCCGGTTCCTTTTCTTCCGCGAGACAGGGGTCCCGGGCAGAGACATAGTGTAGCAACCTAAGTAGGACTTTCGACACGACACAGACGCGAAAAACCGCGCGGGGGGTTAGCGTAACAAGAAGCGAAAAAACCTTAGAATCGCATAGAGTTCAAGGACGCGTTTGAGAACAAATTTCCCCTTAAATGAATTGGTACAGAAGAGTTGTGCGATGTACGCCAGGGGCTGGGTTTACGAGGGCGGACCTCTACCACCCTGGTCCGCACGGCAATGCTACCAATTACAAAGGAAAAATTTCCTCTCAACCAGGTCCTAGGGATAGAACTTACGGAGGTGCTCAATGTTCCATGGATTGGGTAGCTGCATTCCATCCTCCGCAGCAAGGCGAACAGATCCGGGTCGGCACACCTTGGTCACCTTGAAGGGTCCCTCCCAGCTGGGGGAGAGCTTGTGCATACCCTCCCGGTTCAAGATTCGCCTTAGGACTAGGTCCCCGACCCGGAGCTCTCTACCTCGCACGAACCGTTGGTGGTAGCGCCGGAGCGCTTGGTTGTACCGTGCGTTGCGGACTGCTGCTCGCCATCTACGCTCGTCTAGGAGGTCCACGTCTTGGCGACGCTCCTGTTCCTGCATTTCTTCATCAAAAGACCGGACTCGCAGAGAGCCCATGGTGATCTCCGGGGGAAGGCACGCTTCGGCCCCGTAGACCAGGAAGAAAGGGGTTTCCCCTGTTGCGCGGCTGGGTGTGGTCCGATTCCCCCATAACACACTCGGAAGCTCTTCAATCCACCTTGCGCCATGCTTCTCAAGGTCACAGTAGGTTCGGATCTTGAGCCCTCTGAGGATTTCGGCATTGGCCCGTTCAACTTGTCCATTGCTCCTGGGATGTGCCACTGAGGCGAAACAGAGCTGGATGCCCATATCCTCACAGTATTCCTGGAAGTACTGGCTCGTGAACTGGGTTCCATTGTCGGTGATGACACGATTCGGGACCCCGAACCGGCACACAATTGACCTGAGGAAAGCAGTTGCTGACGCCTTGGTAATGTTGACCACTGGGGTTGCCTCTGGCCACTTGGTGAACTTGTCAATGGTGACATAGAGGTACCGGTACCCGCCGACGGCCCTAGGGAAAGGTCCCAAGATATCCAACCCCCATACCGCAAAGGGCCAAGAGGGAGGAATCATCTGCAGTGCCTGAGCTGGAGTTTGTATCTGCTTTGCGTGGAACTGGCACGCTTTACAGGTCCTTACCAACTCAGCTGCATCCTGGAGTGCTGTAGGCCAGTAAAAACCATGCCGAAAGGCTTTACCAACCAGCGTGCGGGATGAAGAGTGACTTCCGCACTCGCCTCCATGGATCTCCGCAAGCAAGTCGCGGCCCTCTTCCTGGGTGATGCACCGCATGAGGACACCGCTGGCGCCACGGCGATAAAGATCCCCTTCTACCACCGTGTATCGCTTAGCCATCCGGACGATGCGCTCAGCAGATGCTTGATCTTCAGGAAGGTAGTTATCCTTCAGGTAGTCCCGGACCTTAGAGATCCATGCATCGGGACCTTCCTGAGAAACTGGGCATGGCTCCCTGAGGTCTTCGGGACCCTCAAGGGTGCACACGGCCCATGGTGGGTACCACGGATGGAGCACCGCCGGGATCGCTAGCTTCGAGGTGCTAGTCCGATCCCCCTCGCCCAGATCGGCAGGCTGGGCGGAAGGCTTCAGCAGACGCCTCTGGAAGACGCCCTCAGGCACAGGCGCCTGAGTCGATGCGCTTGCGGAGAGGGCATCAGCTGCTGAATTGCCTTCGCGTGGAACGTGTTGCAGTTCTAGCACATCGAAGTCCTTCTCCAGCCTCTTCACATGGATGAGGTAGGCTGCGAGCTGGGGGTTGTTGCAGCAACACTCCCCCCGGACTTGCCTGATGATGAGTTGGGAGTCCCCTTTGACCAGGAGCTCCCGGACCCCCAGGGACAGAGCCGCCGTGAGCCCAAAGATTAAGGCTTCATACTCCGCCATGTTGTTGGTGGCCTCAAAATCGAGGTGCACCATGTACTTCAATTGCTCGCCTCGTGGGTCGATGAGGACCACACCAGCCCCGGCCCTCTTGCTGCGGGCGGACCCGTCAAAGAAGAGGGTCCAGTGTGGTCCGGTGAACACCGAGGCGCTGGCCTCCGGACGTGGGGGGTCCGTCCCACGGTCCGGACCCCCAGAGGCGCCTGGTGATGGTGTCCATTCCGCCACGAAGTCAGCTAGGACCTGACTCTTGACGGCGTGGCGCGGCTGGAAGTCAAGTTGGAATCCTGCAAGCTCAGCTGCCCACTTGGCGATATTGCCTGTGGTGTTGGAGTTGTGGAGGATGGCCCTCAAAGGGTAGGAGGTTACCACCACAATCTTGTGGCCTGAAAATAATGACGGAGTTTCCTGGACGCAACGAGTATGGCATAAAGAAGCTTATGCGTCTCGGGATACCTGGCCTTTGCCTCGTGAAGGACTTCGCTGACGTAGTAGACCGGCTTTTGGATGGTCCTGACTCTGCCAGGTGGATTAGACCCCCTCGGCTTCAGCTGGGTTCCCGCCGGCCCCCAGGCTGTTTAGCGCTTGTCCGGGTGGGGACCCGGCCGGACCCTCCGAAGCAGGGCCGGTTTCCGGAGCGGTGGAGGCCAGACCTCCTTCTCCTGCAGGGGGGTCCGTGGGGGCCCCCTGCGGAAGAGGCTCGGACCTCTCGGTGACCAGCACCATGCTGATCACTTCGGTCGTAGCTGCAAGATAAAGAAACAGTGTCTCACCTGGGTCCGGTGCGACCAGGACCGGCAAGGAGGTAAGGTACTGCTTCATCTCTTGGAAGGCACACTCTGCCTCTTCGGTCCATGTGAATGGGCCGGACCCCCTCATCAACTTGAAGAAGGGAAGTGCCCTTTCCGCCAGCCTCGAAATGAAGCGGCTGAGAGCTGCCAGGGACCCGTCAACCTTTGTACGTCCTTGAGGCGCGCAGGGGGTCTCATTGCCTCGATTGCCCGGACCTTATCCGGGTTGGCCTCGATCCCCCGGTGGGAGACCAGGAATCCAAGGAGCTTCCCCGCCGATACGCCGAAGACGCACTTCTCGGGATTAAGCTTGGTGGAGGTCGCCCGTAACTTGTCAAAGACTCGAGCTAAATTTCTAATAGAGAACACGACTCTCTAGTCTTGACGACGATGTCATCGACATACACCTCTACAATATCTCTAACCAAGTCTCCTAGAGTGATATTCATTGCACGAGCAAAGGTGGGTAGAGCATTGAGCAATCCATAAGGCATCACTATATAACAATAAAGACCATCCACTGTTACAAAAGCTGTATGCTTCCTATCATCTCTAGCCATTTTGATTTGATGAAAACCAGAATAGGCATCTATGAAGGACAGCAAATCACACCCGGAGGTGGAATCTACAATCTGATCTATACGCGGGAGTGGATAAGGGTCTTTTGGACATGCCTTATTAAGATTGGTGTAGTCGATGCACATCCGAAGCTTCCCGTTGGGCTTTGGGACCACCACCGGGTTGGCCAACCATACAGGATGGTAGACCTCCTCGATGAAGCCAGCCTGCCAGCAGCTTGCGGACCTCTTCACGGATGAAGTTCTGCCGCTCAATGGACTGCTTGCGTGGCTTCTGCCGGACCGGCCTGGCGTCGGGGTGGATCTTCAGATGATGCTCAATCACCTCCCTGGGGATCCCGGGCATTTGTGATGGCTCCCAGGCGAACACATCAACATTTGCCCGGAGGAAGGCGATGAGCGCGCTTTCCTATTTCTCTCCCAGGTTGCCACCAATACGGGTGGTCTGGGAGGCCTCCGCTCCGACCTGGATGGTCTTCACGGGAACGTTGTCCGTGTCGGACGGACAGACCCTCGGCGCCTTGGCCGGAACCTTGGCACGCGAGGTTGAGGGGTCGGACCCCTGGGCGCCTGCTACAGGGACGAGTCCTGTGGCCAGCGCATGGAGCTTTTCGACCGCCACAACGGCAGCGGCCCGATCGCTCTGGACGGTGAGGACGCCTGACGGAGAAGGCATCTTCAGGACCAGGTACCCATAGTGGGCAACGGCCATGAACCGGTACAGAGCCGGTCTGCCGATGATGGCGTTGAAGGGGAGGTTAACTTCCGCAACCTCGAACTGCATGTTCTCGGTGCGGAAGTTGTCCTCTGTCCCGAATGTAACCGGTAGGGTGATGGTCCCTACCGGGTATACGGATCCGGGCCCACTCCTGAGAATGGGCGCGATGGAGCCAACTTGGACTCCGGGATCTGCAGGTGCTTGAACGCTGCATAGCTGATGACGCTGAGGCCGGCGCCTCCGTCGATCAGCACATGGTGAAGGCGGACATTGGCGATGGTGGGTGCTGCTGTAACGAGCGGCAGCACACCCGCGCCCGCCATGTTCTCTGGGCAATCGGATGGCCCAAAGGAGACGGTGGTGCCCTTCCACCGCTGGTGGGGCGCTGCCCTCGGCACCCCTGGTTTCACCGAGAGAACCTCCCGGCGCAGGGCCTTGACGTCCCGTCGGGAGACGAGCTCCGAACTACCACCGTACATAACGTACAGCTTTTTGCGGCGCTCGTCCCCGCCGGACTCGGAATCGGACTGCTGGAAAAGTCCCTTGAGGTCTTTGTTGGGGGCTTGATACCCCAACTCCCTCTCCGTCGCAGCCGCATTGGTCTCGGAGGCTTTCTCCTTACCGGATCGGCGCGGCGGGGAGGAGCCTTCCTTGGAGGCTTGATCTCGCCTCTTGCTGAGGCGCTCCGCGAGCTTCTGGATTTCGCGGCACTCGGTGGCGCTGTGACGAGCCCCCGGATGAACAGGGCACGACCCGGGGTCGGTGCGCTGCTGTCGCGGGCGCTTGCCACGGGAGTTCTGGCCCCCGGTCGTCGCAGCTGCAACGGCCGGACCCCCAATCCGTGACTTGTCGAAGCCACGGACCTTCTTGTTCTTCTTCTTGCCGCTGCCGGGAGCAGCGACGCTGGGTCCACTCGTCTAAGCGGGACCTGCCTGGGTTGCAGAGTGCCATGCACGGCCTTCTACAGCCCGGGCACATTTGTCCGCCAGAGCGAACAAGGTAGTGACGGCTTCCACCTGGTGGGTCGCCAGCTTCTCTAGCATCTTCTCGTCTCGGACCCCCTGTCGGAAGGCCGTGATAATAGACGCATCGGAGATACGTGGGATAGTTCCGCGTACCTTGGTGAAGCGGGAGATGAAGGCCCGGAGGGTTTCCCCGGGTTGCTGCCTCACGGCGTGGAGGTGGGCCTCCACGCCATGCTGCTGGTACGCGCTGGCGAAGTTCGCAGTGAACTGCGTGCAGAGCTCACCCCAGGACTGGATGGTTCCTGGGGTAAGATTCATGAGCCAAGTCCGGGCTGGCCCGGTCAAGGCTACATGAAAGTAACTTGCCATGACGGCTTCGTTACCCCCAGCCGCCGTAATGGCGGTGATGTAGACCTGCAGGAACTCTGACGGGTTGGAGGACCCGTCATATTTTTCCGGCAGGTGAGGCCGAAACTTGGATGGCCAGGCGACTGCGCGGAGGTGATCTGCAAGTGCTGCGCAGCCCACACCCGACACCGGCGCCTGGGGGAGTCCCTGCGACCTGGCCGCAGCCGCATCGAGCTCGGGCGCAAGGTTCCGACCCTCAATATTGAGTCGTCGGTTGCGCGCCCGCTCGATGGAGACCCTGGCGTCCTCTCCCGCATGCCTGCGGTTGAGCTCCGCCCGGAGGTCCTCGGTCCGTGCACTCCTCACGGATGGTGAGTGCACAGAACCGGATGCACCGCCCTGGCGACGGCGCTGCCTGGAAACAGACCCTCCCGCAGAGCCTGGGGAAGCCTGTGCCAGGTTGAGGAGACGGTCGACGTCGTCACGCCACTGTCTGTGCGCGTCTGGCGACGCTGCCTCGCCCGGGGGGTTGCGGAGCAACTCCCTGGCTGCCATGAGGGGCCCGCTCGGTGGGAGCACCGATTGGGCCGCAGAGGCCCGCTCCGCTGCACAGGGCGGAGCAGCACGCGGGGCCACTCTGGAGGCGGGATGGCGCGAGGCATGTGGCGCTGTTGACGCCACTTCTTCACCGACCAGGAGGTCATGGTGGCCATTTTCCTGCGCCATTGAGGTGGCGAAGGTCGACCGAGCGCAAACCAAACCTAATGCCCCTACCTGGCGCGCCAAATGTCGGAGGAATTCTCCAGCCGGGTGGCGGAAAGCACCCGCCTAATCCTTGTTAAGGATGGGTTTGGAGGGGACTTAGGAGCGCTCGATCGGTGGACAGATGAACGCAGGAAAGACACGAAGATTTAGAGTGGTTCGGGCCGCCGGAGCGTAATACCCTACGTCCACTTTGGTGCTGTATTGACTGTGAGAGCCCCTGGACTAGAGCTTGTGTATCTGTCCTTGACCTTGGATGTTCCCCTTGTTCTAACGAGTGCACTCTCCCTTTTATAGTCCAAGGGGAGTGCTTACACTAAGCGGGACCCCGACATGTGGGTCCGGCCTACAGGAGCCTGTTCCGCGAGAGTCATAGAGATCTTCAACTCTAGCTCCTCTCTGTAGTCCTCTCAATCGAGAAGTTGATGTGCGTATCTACAGCCAGGATACGGCCGTGTACAGCCTTGTCTTGTACAGTGTCCGGCGTCAGCGTTACCCAACAGTGAAGCCGTGCTGTCACTGTTGGGATGGGACCTTCGGTCAGAGGGCGAGACGGGGCCGTCCTGTGGCGCGCGCACTGTTACAGCGCACGCCTTGGCTCGCCTATTACAGGCCATCATCACGCACGCAGCGCCGTGACGGGACTGCACACAGTCCGCGTACTGTGCGCGGTGATACGACGCGCCGCCTTCAGAACGGGCGGGCTTACCGTGGTGTCAGCTTACCTGCCCCGTGTGTCAGTGGCAGGCCGCACCTTTTGACTTTGGCGCGCCCGACTCAGCTACTGCATTAAATGCTGGTAGGTGGAGAGGCGACCCGCAAGGGGCCTCGAGCCGCAGGCACGCGGCGGGGCTAGCCCCGCTCCTCCCGTTGGGCAACACATGGCGGCACCGGACCCCTTCTGGAGAAAAGGGGGGGCCCGGGGCCCCCGAGACCGGTCGGAGCGGGCTGGCCTGTGATGGTCCGGCCATCACACGTGGCGGCCCCGGACCTCCCAGGGGAGACCGGGTCCGCGGGACTACTTGAGAGCTCTCCCGCCCACCTGGGTGTGCAGAGACCCCGGGCCTCATGGAGCTCGGGGGAGGGTCCGGAGACCGCGGTCCCAGCCGTCAGGCCCGGAGGCCGCATGCCACGTGGCCCCAAGGCGAGGGGGAGCATGGATTATGGGAATCCGAAGGCCCGGACACCCTAACGGGAGGTACCCCTACCCGTACGTACCGACATACACCTACTCTTTCCATGAAACATGTTGATCATCCTAGCATTATTTAACCGAACAACATGTTCATTCCTTGTGGAGAGAATTGCATGCTCGTACATATAGGCTGGATAGGTACAATTGTCTTCGAGATCCCAAAACACATGCTTGATTAGTGTGTCAAGTGACTTTTCAGAGACGTACTCAAGGGCATTAGGATTTAGGAAGCTGCGTATAATCACCGGTGTATGCTTTAACAAGAACTCCGAATGCCAATAGTCACATTTCGCTGTCATGGTTACTTCTGGAACCATCTCTTCCGTACCTTGCACCATATATACGAGCACTCCAGAGTCACACCAATGATTTGAATCACACTAGACTGGCTTATACTTTGCTGCCAGAAGAGGAGTGCCACCTTATAAAATAGCAAGCCGACAATGGGTATCTTCACGAAGCATGAGTGGAGGTTTGGTAATATGTTTGATACTTTAATCATGCATGTCTTGGCGTTTACATGATGAAAGCTCTCAATGTGCGTAACGTATCTCATAATTGGAAGGTTTAATAATGCATGGCCCTGATCATCATTAATTAGCTGATGCAGCTGCTGGGATATAGTCTTATTACTTTTTGTAAAAAGAATATATCTTGTGAGACCGTAGAGTCATGCGTCCTTCTGTCTAATCAGTAATCACCATCCATTGTAGCTGTAGATTTGGAGGAGAAAGGAGCAAACACGGAAATCACATTTTGCAGCTTCCGTACGTCCATGGCTTAGCGCTGTGATGCCAACCTGCACGGATGCGTAGTGGCCGTGCTGGCTACCTACAGAGTGGCTATTTGTAGAAAAAGTCTATTTTAATTTACTACCCTCACTAATTTACTTTTTATGCTTAACCCGTTGAACAAATTAAATTTAGATTCTATTTACTCTCTCAGATTATTTCCATTGGTCCAATCTATCCTCTAATAAGATTTTTCTTTTTTATTTCTCCAAATACGGATTGAGTTTTAAGCGCAAACTTTGTGCCCGACGATCTGCAACATTACATGCATGCTAACACAGAACCACAAGTCCCCAGCCTTCAGAAACTCTCAACGTTGCAGTTCCAAGAACCCACAGCCTCGCCCCGTGCAGCTCGCCTCTTCCGAAGAACCGCGACGCCCACAACTGAACTGTGAGTAGGTGGTGGCCCGGTTTGATCTGGCGGGGTCGGTTGGGGTTGTCGGCAGCTCGCGGGGAGTAGTGAACAGGCGCTGGCGACGACGGCGTTGGTAGTGGCGGTGACGACAGCGTCTACGAACCTGAAGCAGGCGCCGGCGGCGTCGTCAGTTGCTGGGGACTAGGAGCAGGCGCCGGTGCCGAAGTTGCAGGCGCCGGCGGCGACGACGATGTATCCTGCAGGTGACGCTGATCCCTCAGGCTCCGCTGGCGAAGTAGCAAGAGCCTATGGCAACAGCTGCTGGGACCTGGAGCAGGCAACGGCGACGAAGTAGCAGGCGCCGGTGGCGATGGTTTCGGGCAATCAAGCCGACCCAGACATATCGAATGGAAACTGCCGACGACAGTGGCCTTTGCTATGTGAGGATCGGAGCGAACAAACTAAAGAAGCATTACAGGCATAATAACGAGCATCATTGTGCGTGACAAACTGACACCTACAAGTAAGTACTCCGTTGTCAGTGCAGTGCCATAGTAAGAGTACGTACAAGAGACTGAATTTGTGGTCCTGACGAAAATGTATCTCCCTATATATATTAGGGGCACACTTGTTCATAACGTACGGTTTGAACCCAAATAAACTAGCAAAACCGGCAGCATGAATTATGTGCTGCGCATGAGCAGTAATCCTTCGTGCTACTGTGTTAAATCACAGTTCAAAATGACGAATCTTTTCAAAAAAGTTTAAAACGAGCAGGGATGGTTTGGGACTTCGGGTGTGTTTTGACCCAAGCCGCGGTCGAAGTTGAACAGTGTCCAGCGCTCACCACGCATTGACTGGGGGGCTAGGCTAAGCAATGGTGCAGGGACTCGCGGCGCTAGGACATGCTAGTAGCAAGCAAGATTGTTTGCCGTGTATGGCACTAACAAGAATTGGGTTGTGTGCGATCGTATAAGCCGGATGTTTTTCCAATACCTAAAAGATATAGGACTGCATACGTCGGTGCATGCTAATAGAATGAGTTTCGTCAGTCTAGTGTTTGTGAAATGGAATGTTTTTTATGTCTTCACTAACCAATCTCAAACCTAGATGGCATCTACGTACCACCAATGGTTGATCAAGGTCAAGACCCCCGCCGCCGTGGACAAGTGTTGCCCCTGGCCCACCCCCTTGAGTCGACGCGGCAGTGCTCCTGCTGTTAGCAGCGTACAGCGCATGGGGGGCACATCGTAGAAGGAATCGACCTTATAGCTTGACACTGCGGGCCACACATGGAGGTGGAGGGGCAGAGCGCAGTCGACCCTTCGTCGGTGGTCCAATAATTCGATCGTCTCCACGCTCCCGCCTTGACTTGCTCTTGAGTCTTGATGCTTGGCTTGACTCGGTTAACACTCTCTTTAATTATTTACTTCCCGCTTTATACACCTGCTCTTCAAATGCACAAAACGAATCACCATGGTCATGCATGGTTTCCTTTGGTCCGTCGGCATCAAGTCATCTTGTTCGTTCCTCACCATCCTTCTTGGTCCATCGTTATAAACCTTGCTTGTCCTTTCATGCCCACACTACTAGACAAACTAAGTATGAGTACCGGGTATAAGGCACATTTAAGTACCGGTTGGGCTGACCGTACCGTCTGGCCGGTACTGATGGAAGGCCGTCTAGTACCGGTACTAGACGTGCAACTCAGACAAAATGAAAATGAAACGTCTGGAGGTCCGCACACACACATAGTCATAAGTCACAAGCCATGTAAAATTTTTCACGCGTAAATGCGTGTGCGCGGCCGTGAGGATTCTAACCCACGACCTCTGGTCTCGCATGTAGCTTCTTTACCATCCCACTATGCATCACACATAAATAAAAATAAGATGCTTTCCTTTAGAAGTAACCCGTGGAGCAGCATTTTAGTACCGGACCAACACACCACCGGTACTAAAATAGCTCCAGAGGCTTTCAAATTTGGACCTGGTACTAAAATAGCTCCATGGCAGCTTTAATATCGGATCAAATTGTGTCCGATACTAACGTACACGATGAAATGTCGTTTTTCTTGTAGTGCCATCTTCAGCTCACCGTCGGTTGCTATGCTGCATTCATCATCTGCACATCTAAGCCCAAAGCTAGATACATTTTTACTGACATCACAACACATTAATAATTAACTTCATCGCCTTCCGTTAAATAGCCATAACATAGTTAAGTCTCTATGACTATATATATGCAAACCGATGACTTTGTCAATGACCCATCATCGTCAAGAATAAGACGGCACTTGTCCACTTGATCTCACACACCTTCTTCCAATGACACACAGACACAACCATATATGTTTGGCTTCGGCGAGGCCGACGATGAGGCCGTGGCTAACCAAGGAGCCACGCATGCACGAACTACACACTACAGTAGAGCCTCTATGTTTGTGCGATAAAAATTTTTTTGGACATATGTGTTGGATGGTTGGCTGATCTTTGGCGCCGCTCGACCCACCGTTGACCTGACTTATTTGCCAATCAACATTTATAGCAGTAATAGGTGTTGAGACTCCGTCGACCCCGCCAAGTAGCGTTACGGGGCCCAGATGTGGAACCTGGGATGCAGTGCGACTTTAATTTGTTAGTACAGTCAGTCACTGATCCAGCTGGATGCATGCACGCACAGAACGAAGAAACAAATAATGAATCGGAAGTACCATGCAGAGACGAGTTCAGCAAGCTATGGTCGAGAGTCGAGATAGATCGATAGCAACAGCCGCATGCTGACACGTGGATACCTAGACCATTCTCAGTGCAAGTAATGACATGCTATATAGGCAAAAGTGATAACATCACATGCGATTTATGGGAAAAAGAAAAATAGAGTTTCAAGCATGGATATGAAACTTCATGTACACAGTTACCAAGAGTATTGAAACTGAATGAAACTTTATGAGAGGATTTGAGTTTTATCTACACACATTTATCAATCCTATTGGTCAATTAGATGAAATATTTAAATAATATACTAGCATATGAAACTGTGAAGAGAAACTTTTTATGGAGAGATCTAGTTTCATTCACCAACTCAATGGTCGATATTAACTTGGGATTTTGCTACCTCTGCATAGGAGCGATTGCGCTTTCTGGAGGAAACTGTGACCCATTTAAACTGTGGCTGATTCTCCGCAGAAATAGCTGTTTTTGCTTGAGAAAGACCAGAATCATTTGAGAGGAAGTAGCAGCATTTGAAATAGTCGCAAGCAAAATGCTTAAAATTGTAGACCATGAAACCCACAGCCTTTGATGAAACCCAGAATTCGTAAATGCGATCAGACACTTCAGGGAGACAAAAATCCAGAGCCTCAGCACCAAGAACCGATTGCAAAGCAGAACCAGCAGAATCCAGGGTAAGGCGAAAGAGACATCGTCCAAAGGCCACCCAAAGACGAAAACTTGGCCTGTTACCCGGCGAGAGGGAAGCAACTGGGGCACGAAGGAGAGATCTGACCTTGTTGGCGAAGGCAATGCCAGGGGAGCGATCGAGAGTCGAGGGATCCACGTGGAGAAAGCAAGATCACCAGGAGAGATCATGGTGGGCAGAGGGAGTCGCCACCAGAGTCGCCTTGGCAGTCGCCCATCTCGTACGCTGCAGCGAAAAAGAATGGAATTCCAGATTAGGATTATCAGGCAAGTCGCTGTACGCGATCTCGCACAGCAACGAACTCGTCGTCCTTCACATTGATTCGAGCGACCAAGGTGAGCCCAGAATCCAATCTATGAGATGCATAGCTCACTCCATCAGTGGTATGCTAACTGACAGATAGCAATAAACAAACAAGATCTCATACATCACCCTCTGAAGGATCTTTATATCATTTTAATTTTAGTACTATTGAATGGTTATTTCCATTCTAGCCATTACTCTATGCTAACTTCATTCCAGAATCCAGATACATACCAAGATAAATTGAGGGGTAGGACTTAGAGCTCCAGATCAGGCAAGTGCAAAATGCAAATATTAGTAATGGGCATGAGGCCATATGTTAACTCAACAGTATATAGTAAAACTTGGATATCCGTGTGTTTTATGGGATGTCTGATACAAATACTCACATCGTATATAGGATAAGTGATATAATATCCAAATAGTTGCTTCAGGTACCATATACTCGGAGAGCTGTGCTTTGGAGGCCATATTTGATTCAGGCCCAAGAAAGTTTCCAGCCCAACATAATGAGTAATATAGAGTTTTTATCTTTTTTAAACTATTTATAAATTTGACTTACAGATTAAATTAAAATTTTACTTTCATGGAATAATCCAAAAGATTAAAAATAAATATTAACACCATTAAGTATTAGAATAAATTCAAATAGAACATTAAATGTAAATTAAAAAATAATTTTAATAAAATATTCTAAAAAATAAAAATTAATAAAGTTTCAAATGCTAAATAATAACCATTCAGATATTCTAATTCATTTGTTGGTCCCATCCTTAACTTAGACTATATGCATCTGTGTCTATATCTAACGCCTATGATTGGATATGGTTTGGGACCATCGATATATGCACTGTTATCTGTTTTGTTTTCATGCCTATTGTTTTACATTTATGAAGAGATACTAGGAATTAGCAAATTGAGCTTAGGAATACGTATGCGCACTCATAAAGATAAAGTACGTCTGAGTATGTGAGTGTTATGTTTTTTTTAAAAAAATACCAAGTATCAGAATTATAATCAAGGTACAAAAGCTGGTATCTCTAGTTGGTCCCTCCTGGTATTTTTTGGAGACAACTCAAGTATCATTCTAGAAGACAACTAGAATCCGTGGAAGTGTGGTATGCAGTGTGAGCGGATGAATTCTCAGAAACAGAGTCCTCTGCTGAGAAATCACCGTAAGCTATTTCTTCCAGGGAACGAACCGCTTCAGGACTACTATGCATGACTGGATCAAGGACGGGTAGCTCGGCGTCTTCACGTTGAAGGAGATCCATGGCCTGCGCGATCGACGGTCGCTGGCTCTGGTCGTGATGCGCGCACCAAAGGCCCGCGACGAGCACTCGCCTCATCTGCTGGTCGTCGAACTCGCCATCCAGCCGCCGATCTGCCGCTGCAAGAATGGAATCCCTGGTGTACATGTCACGGACCCAATTCAGCAGCACCGGAGCTCCGTTCGGTCGTGTGGTCGGCCGCCTGCCGCAGGCGATCTCCAGAAGGACAACACCGAAGCTGAAGATGTCAGACTCCGCAGACGGCCGCTGGGTGCTGACGAACCCTGGATCCATATATCCAGGTGTCCCTGCCACGACTTGCGTTGTACGCGAGTCAGCTTCGTGGTCGACGAGCCTCGCCAAGCCGAAGTCCCCGAGCTTGGGGTTGCAGGACTGGTCGAGCAAGATGTTCGCGGGCTTGATGTCCCCGTGCAGGATGCACTGCTCGCACTCCGTGTGGAGGTACAGTATGGCCGAGCCCACACCGAGAGCAATCTTGTACCTGTGAGCACACACAATCAAGATGAATGGTGATGGAAATGCGAACTACTAGATGTTACATTGTTACCGATCAATTCGATCAGTGTGTAGGTAGTACCTGTCCGGCCAAGTTAGCAGCCTCTCTGGACCGTGGAGATGCTTGTCGAGGCTGGCGTTGGGCAGGAACTCATAGACAAGCATGAGGGCTTCCGGACCATCGCACCATCCGAGCAGCTGGACAATGCTCCGGTGCCTCAGCCTCGTCATGACCTTCACCTCGGCCTGGAACTCCCTCGTCCCCTGCGCTTGCGTGGACGACCCCTGCGACATCACCTTGATGGCCACGCGGCGGTCCTGGTCAGCCAGGAAGCCTCGGTACACGGGCCCGAACCCTCCTCTACCAATCCTTTCCTCCTCCGCGAACCTACCCGTCGCGGCGGCTAGCTCACGGTGGCTGTAGCGTCTAGGCCCCGACGAGGGGCAGAGTTCACTCTGCTGGATGATGGGCTCCTCATCTTCCAACTTCTTACGCACGCACCAGAGCACGAGCCCTGCAACCGTGCAAAGCAATCCAAACAGAGCCAAACCAACCGCAATTCTGGTCGTGGCCGCCGTTCCGACCACGCGCTCCTCTCGGAGCTGTACCTGTCGGCGTCGGCGACGAGGCAGGTCTCGCTTCGATCTTACAGAGCTGTCATGATCCTGCAGCAATTTTCTGTGTCCACGAAGGATCACACCGTGTGGTCTTTCGTGCCTTCGAGTCCTATTGCTACGGATAGGAATAGGAAATGCTTCTCTCCTGGAACTGTCATTTTGATGCCCAGTTCTGACGTATGGGTCGGTATCGATAATTGCGGAGTGAAAATGTATGGGCGCTTGGCAGCCACATCTGTGGTGCGAAATGTGTGGCGTGACGTGGTGGCGTAGCAAACAGTCCCATAGTTTTTCCAGATGGTCGTCGTTAACGTTAAGTGGTTCTTGAATGTTGGGGAGCGTCAGGCTACTTCCATACCTAAAGAAACCACCGTCAAGGGATTTGTTTGTACCAAATGAGTAAGAGGGAACTAACTCTCCGACTCGGGGTACGCCGCCGTAGATCCCCTGCTCCAGCGGCAGCGGCAGCGGTGCCCAGGGAATCATGCGATTCCCGTCCGTGGAGCTCGCCGGATGGCACGCCGATTGGGAGCCTTTGCCAGGAAGCGAGACGAGTAGCAGCAGAAGCAGCGGTGAAGCAGTGGTGTTGACCTTGACGACGACGCCGGAGCCACTGAAACTGAAACTGCCGACGGAGCTAGTGAACTTTGCGTCCCCAAAGCACTTGAGACCGTTGGCGCAGGGGTCCTTGCTGGTATCTGAAAAGTTGAAGCTGAAGGAAGTTGAGGAGGCACATGGTGCGTGGATGCAGAGCATGAAGAAGCAGTAGAGGCAGAGGAAAGCGAGGAGGCCGGAGGTTGCGGCAGCCATTGTTGGAGCTACTAGCAAAGAGTGCTTAACAAGGAAGAAGGGCAACTGATCAATTATATTGGCATGGCGACGCAAGTGTAGCTAGCTACGGGCCAGCTGTTGTCGCTTGACCGTTGACCCTGACTCAAAGTCTCCGGTGTTGTATCTTCCGTGGATCCATGTATTGCGGGTTGGTGGCTCCAGTGCGGCGATTAATTGATTGTAACCTTTCCTTTTGCCGAAAGGGGAATCATATAAAATAGAGCACCTATAACTCCTAAAGATCATCAAGTTCCCCAAGAAAACTATCAATTACAAAGAGCCCCAATCGAGATCTGTTCAGCGCTCCATTGGTCACTTTGCTACTTACGGCGGGTCCAGAATTTAGGTGTGGGTATTCAAAATTTTTAAAGGTGAGTTTTTTTTACTTCTATCATCTGATAAAACATGGACAAGTTTTTTAGTCCTCGCCTTGGTTGCTCAGTATCACTGGCTCTGTTGGAGGATCTCTCCAGCCGGGTGGCGGAGTGCACCCGTCTAATTCTAGTTTAGGATAAGTTTGGGGAAAGTCAAGAATTGCTTGATCAAGAGGCATAAGAACACGGAAAATACACAATGGTTTAGAGTGGTTCAGGCCGCCGGAGCGTAAAACCCTACGTCCACTGTGTGTTGTATTGCTTGTGAGTCTGTGGAGCTTGAGAAAGCTTGCGAGAGCCTGAGTGTCTCTGGGCCTTGTGTGTGTCTGTAAGGCTTGTGTTCTAACGTGCGCGCTCTCCCTTTTATAGGCTCAAGGGGAGTGCGTACACTGAGCGGGGTTCCGATAGGTGGACCCGGCGACATATTAAATAACGTACACATTGGAGCCTTAAATGCTACATATTCGAAAATCTTCCTCTTCGGCCCCCGTGCGTATCCTCTACCAGGGTATGGTTATGTGCCGTCTCACTAGCACAGTATCTGCTGTCAATAGCATGCGCTGTGAGAGACGTGCTGTCACTGTAGGGTCAATTCCCGCTGACAGGCGAAGGGGCTATGTTGACCTGTCGTGCTGTAGCCGCTGTGTACTGTAGCAGCGCCCGCCGCGGCCCTCCTGCAGCAGGTCATAATTACCCTTCGCTCACGCGAGCGGTGCTGTGATGTGACTACACGTCCCTCACCCGCGCACGCAGTGCGGTGATGCGATGCGCCGCCTCGGTAACAGGCGGGCTTACCGTGGTGTCAGCATACCTGTCCAACGTGTCAGTGGGCAGCCCATGCCCTGTCTCGGGCACACGCACCCCAACTACCCGCATTTAATGCGGTCGTTGGGCTGGCTTCCCGCAGAAGGCTGGCTGCCACCGGACACGTGGCAGAGCTGGCTTAGCGGCCGCTTCCTCAGGGGCACGTGGCGGCACTGGACCTTCTCCCCGGTGGGAAGAGAGGTCCGGGCCCCCAGGCCGGCCCAGGCGCACAGTGTGACAGTTCGTGTACTTGTAATGCTAGGCAAATATTTTGTTAGTGTGAAATATATGTTTGTTTGTATAAAGCTTATGTGTGTTTATGTGAAGCTTTTGAAAATTTAAAGTGCAAGTAAAAAGGGGTATTTTGTAATTACAGAAAAACCTAGGGTTGTTTTTGCAAAAAGTATTTGGATTAGGGTAATTTCGAAATAAGTGAAAGATGGTTTTGGTAAACATGTTTTTCTTTATGTTATCCCTTGTAAAAATGTATGTTTATTTGAAAGTTTCATTTGAAATGTGGATGTTGAAGTGTGTAAAAAATTTTGGGTAAAGTGGTGAAAATAAGGGTGTTTATGTAATTTTATAAAAGTACAAGTCCTTTTATGCAAATGTTTGATTTACAAAAGTAACTTTCAATTTTACTCAGGACTAAAGTGTAAAAGTGCAAGTCATCATGACATGTCTATCCAATCACTATGACGAGTCTATCCCGTCATTATGACGTGTCATAAATGCTTGCATTTAGGTCCTGAATTTTATAAAGTTACGCTCTTTAGGACAAAAGTAATTCAAATCCGACTTTTGTTCAAAAATTCACATGTAAAAATATAAGTTTTGAGTTTTTGAACTTGGGCCCTAAAGCAATATTGTAGAGTTTGAAAAACTCTCCAACTTTCGTTTTGGGCATTTCTTCATTAGGGTTTTAGATTGATGAGAAATTTATATTTTACAGAAAAGTCCCTGCAGTTTTCTAAATTGCGCACAAGTCCTTGGGAAGTCTCTTTTCTCTTTCTCCTCTGTTTTCTTCTCACTGGCGCCTTTCTTTTTCCCCACCGCCGGCGTCTTTTCTCCGGCCCATCCTTATCCCCATCCTGTTCTTCCCTTTCTCTTTCCTCCACCGGCCGAGCAGGCCGCAAGCGCGCAGGAGCTGGGCGGTGGCGCAGCGCACGCGCGACGGCTCGGCGCGCGGGCGAGCGCAGGTGCGAGCGCGCGCGGGAGGCTGCGGGCGAGCTGGCGCGGGCGCTAGCGGGGGAGCTAGGCAGTGGGCGCCAGTGCGAGGAGCGGAGGCGCAGCGCGCGCGGGGCAGCTCGGCTCGGCTGCAGTGCGGCGCGCGGGCTGGCGCGGCGGCTGGCGAGCGGCGGCAGCTCGGCTCAGGCGGAGCCGCAGAGGCGGGCGCTAGCGCGATGCAGCGCGACCCAAGCCGAGCGGGCGGCGCGCGCAAGGCCGGAGCGCGGCTGCTCGGGGATGGCTTTGCGCGGGCGGCCCAGCGTGGATCCGCGAGGCACGGTGCTGGGGCAAGGCCGGCTCGCGGCGCGGCGGCTCAGGCGGAAGAGGAGCGGCGTGGCTCGGCGAGGACGAGCGCGCGGCACGGACAGGCCCAGGTGCGCGAGCGGGAGCTGGGCAGCGCAGCTCCAGGCGGCAGCTCGGGCACGACGCAGCGCTGGCGCAGGCAGGCTCGCGAGCAGAGGTGCGCTGGCTGCGGTTCGGTGCGGACGGCACGCGGCCCAGGCATGGCGCGAGCAGGCGCGCGTGCCGAGCAAGCTGCTGACGCGGCCGCGCGGATGGAGTAGCAGGGCGCAGGTGCGGAGCCGCCGGCGTGGCGCGACGCAGCACAGAAGAGCACGCGCGGCGCAGGCAACGGCGCTGGAGCGAGCAGCGCAGGCGGCGTTGGAATATGCAGTTGTGCGCCGCGGGGTGTGATCTGACACGGGCGATGCAGGCAGGACGTGACGCGGGCCAAGGTTACGCGCGGTTCGGGCTTGCGCAGGAGTGGCGCTGGCGGCTGCTGTTGAGGGACGGGAACCCGATCTTCAGGCCGGCGTCGACGCGGGCAAGCACGGGAAGGAGACGGTCGCCAGTCTGGGGCACCGCCACAAATGGAGCACGCCCGACGAAGGCTGACAGATTGAAAGGGAGGACGCGAGCTCGCTCGCTTGTGAGATGCACGAGGGACGGCGAGCTGGAAGGAGAGGCGGCAAAGCGAAGGCGGCGACCGGATGCGATGAGCTCGGAGGAGCCGCGGTGCAGCCAGGCACGACGAGCTCTCTCCATCCATGCGGAAGTCGAGGCAGGAGTAAAGTGACGCGGGTTCGGCGCGCAGCGCAAGACCGGCGGCGGTGGTAGGCCGGCCCTGATGGCGTCACAGCAGATAGCAGGTGGAAAGGTGGCGGAGTTACAGGACCCGGAGGTCTGAGCGGAATTGAACCGGCGCGTTCGCGAGTGCGAGTGGAAGTATTCTACCGGTGGCCGGCTCGGCTCGATTCCGCAGGCGAGTGCTTATGCAAGGCAACGGACCACGCGCGAGCAGGTTAAGGGCCAGTGGTGTGAGAGCAGTACAGGAACAGTGTGCAGGAGTTGCGACCGGGCGCGGCGATCCTGCAGGAGGCTACGCGGGTGTGCCGACCGTGTTTTTACTGCACACGCGTGTGAGCAGTGGAGGTTTAGCCTGTGAGCAGGAAACCCTGAGGTTCGCGAAGGAGTCGGCATAGCGAACCAATCTGGCTCTATCATCTCGTCCAGGGGTCCACGACACCCAGCAACTCCTATCTCTCGTCGATCGTCCGAGCAAGATCACGATACCTCAAGAAAGCTCGTGAACCCTCTCATCGAGCTCTTCTCATCGCCAATCCTGTTCACCGCAGGAATTCACTTTCCGCGTGTTCTCCTTCATAAGCAAGGCTACCCCAAAGTTTGCTCTGATTCACTGAATCTTCTTAATGCCGGCGATTCCTTTGCCGGAATATTGTCATTATCTTCCTGTTATCTGTTTTCCCGGACCAGGGACTTAATTGCTTTGATTTAGAAAGTTCTAGGGTGTTTTCTGTAAGACTTTCAAAACCTTCTTTATTTCAAATCAGTGAACTTCTACATTTCATAGATTTTCGTAAGAAGTTCATAAAAATACAAAATCAGTTTTGTTTGAATCTTTAGGTCAAAATCTATAAGTTTTGTGTTGTGCTCTTGAGTTGGAAGTCCTTGATTTGTGGTCTAGGTTAAATATTAGGGAATGAATGATTTACTTGTACCTTGTGTTGTGTACATGTGTTATAGCTGAAAAGTAATTATAGGATGTATGTTTTAAGTGGAGAAGTGTGACAGTTAGTTAATCCTATCACCCTAGTGCTCATATCCGTACCATCAAGACATTATCCTCATCTTGATTGCTGTTTCCTTAAGTTCCTTATCGTATAAAGATCCTTGTTAGTTCATGTGCTTTTGCTGCTTAGCTGATACATCTTTGCAGCTATGCTTCAGCGTCGACTATCAGCTCAGTCGCTGAGCATCCGTTTCCTTTGAGTCTATGATGTTTCATTGTAACGGCTGTCAGCCGATGCAATTCACATGCTTCTACCCTCGGCTGGTTAGCCGATACCGTTGCTATCCCTCTGATATCGGCTACTGCCAATACAACTCTTTTACTCTATTCTACATCGGCTGCACATAGTCGATGCATCGGAGATGCACACACGATCTTAGAGTTCTTGCTATCGGCCGATCTAGGCTGATTCTAGTTGTTTTCCATATCGTTATGGCCAATCAATTCTTAGTCTTCCCATCTTCAGCCACACACTTCTATCAGCCGATTTATCGGCTGAGAGATCGGCTATATATCTATCGGTCACATACCCTTAACCATATTCCAATCGGCTGTACGTCACTCAATTGTTGTGCTGACGTAATCGAGCCGATGCAACCACACCTAATTACCTAGGATAACACTTAAGCACATCTCATTTAAGACACAACTTCTTTAGGAATCACCCCTCTGCTAAAGTAATCGATGCTTTCATCGATCAATTAGGAAATCGATGCACCTATCAGTCGGCTACATAGGCCAAAGCACACAACCCTAGGTTAGCAAGATAGCACAGTAGGCACGCCTCTGTTAGACACGACCAAAGCACATCAATCGGCTAAACCCCTGTTGTTCCAATCGGCTCTGTTGTAATCTTCAGCAAGTAGCCGATCCTAATTAGTTGTCCACCTAAAGCTCTATCTAAGTTTAGTTTTAGATCTTGTGGTTGTTATAAGAGTAGTATGTTATATGAGTGCTGGGCTGGATTGTAACTATATTGTGAAGTAAAGCAGTTGTATGTGCACACTTTGAATGTAATGTTGCATTGCATGTAGATACGACTACTTCCGCAGACGATACCTACAAGATCTTCCAAGAGTCCATGGAGGATACTCCTGAAGACCAAATGAACGTCACCATGGGATTATCTGAAGCCCCGAACCAAAGTTCGGAAGATAATAGTACTAACATCCCTGACTTGAGTCCCACCAGTAAAGGCAAGCCCCGGACATAACCCTACTTTTTCTACACGGCAAATCATAATGTTTATATCTATCTATGCATTACGTCTAGGAATTGAAATGAAACCCTAGTTGCAAAAATCATAGGAATCCAATGTTTTCGGAACTAATATGTGCCTTGCCAAACATATATTGCATATCATTAAGAAATTTTGGGACTTGTTTTCGGAACTTCGAATGAGGGTATTTGATTGCTTTCTCTTTACTGTTGCACCTCTGGAATTAAATAAAACAGCAAGGCACAGTATATAACAAATATTAGTAAAAGAATACCAAAGTTAGATTATTCCACTTACAATAAGGTGTTCATCCCAGCATTCATCCAAGCAGTCCATAGTTTGTTTAGTCTCGTCCCATTCAAGCCTAGTGGCAAGATTCTTGAACTCCATAAAAATATATAATCCTTTTTCAAAGCATCTATCTTATTCTTCAATTATTTTTTGGTACGTTTATCACCAGATTTTTCTACAAACTTAAATATGAATACAAGATTCTTCCAACCGGTAGTAGTAAAAATTCCCAACGGCCTATTCCCAGCTTCTCTCTTCTTTGCATGCATCATAAAAATGCCTCAAAAAAACATCACCCTAATCTTCCTTGTCACCCATTCTTGAGCCAAACAAAAAATTTTACAATCAATTTGCATGCAACAAGTACTAATCGCATATCCTCCAATTCACCAAACAATCGTACATTCTTGAATCAAACTTTCTCTCCTATTCTCCAATGGACAGAGCAACAATTTTGGATACAAGGGGAAAAATACAAAGGAGGAAAGACTACATTCAGTGCACTGCCGGTGGGATGAATCCGAGGCGGGCGGACTGGGATAGAGGCCGGCGGGCTGAACGGAGGCAGCGCAGGGGCGGCGGTCGGGCTGGAGGCAGGCAGGGGCGGCGGCCGGCCTAGATGCGGCGCTGGGGCTCCAACCGGGGGCCGTCCTGCCTGGAGGCGGCCGGCGGGCGGACTGGGATAGCGACGCAGGGACGGCGGCCGGCCGGCGGACCGGCGCTGGGGGTGGGGGGTGCGGCGGCAGCCGAACCTAGCCGCGGGTGGGAGGGGTCGGACGAGTGGGAGTCGAGGGCTGGATGGAATAGAAGAGCAAACCATTTTTTCATAACCAGTGCTAGGTGGGTAATTTTTTGCTTCAAAAACCACTAAAAGAAGGGGGAGATGTGCTTTTGCATTTGTACTGCAGTGAAAGCTGCTTTTGGGCAAAAGCACCCATAGCTTTTGAGCTTTTTAGTTGGCTTTTGACTTTTGCAAAAGCAAAAGCAGGTTGTTAAGTCCAACTAAACACCCTTAGGAATGTAAGCCTGAAGGTGCATGATTAATTTGTGCAGTGCTGTTGTGGTGGAGCGCTCATCCACTGGACTAGACTTTTTAGGGCGACATAATCCAAGTATCACTTTGTTTTTACTCTAATGTCGGGCCAGAGCTTGTGTAAAGTAGCCATAGATCTTCGAATACCAGAACCGAACGCTTAGGAACGAAGGTCTGCAGGCGCGTGTTTGTGCAGTGCTGTTGGGGTTTACATATATAGGAATTGGAAATTCTTGTCCATTCAATGCCATAAGCAAATGATAAATCAACCTACTTATGTGGCACATTGGTAATTAAAGTTGTTGATCGTAACAAAGATAATATGATCAAATAAAATTAGAGAGGACACTTTGATGCTACTTTCATAATTATAATGAAATCAACAGCTATTTGTTTTGTGAGTGTCATGTTGTTATCTATTTATTCTAATACATAGCTACAAAAGAAGTCAAAAACACTAATGATGAGTGAAATGCTTGGACCTTAACTTGTCATCGAGTGTCATCAACGTCAACAAACTTTAAAAATACATATTTAGATCCTTATTAAAGTTGTCAATTGTATCATCTAGATCCCAAGTTTTGAAAAATACCACTACAATTGCTGATTTAATATTGACAAGTCAAATCGTAGAGGTTTTCGAAACTTTCTAACTATATGACATATTTTTACAAGTTTATGGACTTAAATATACATTTTCAAAGTTTATGAATCTCGATAGCACTTCATGACAAATTTAAGGAGCGCCTCTGCATTATTTCACTCAAATGGTTGCATGTGAAGTGTCTCATTGCCTATAACATTTCTACAGTCACACCTAAGTGGCAAATAAGGAATTCTCTAATTATTACATTTATACAAACAACACAAAAAATAAACACACTAGGTCTGTGAATGTTTACCGCTAAGGCCCACCACTGATCCTCTTTACTTCAATTAATATGTCCATTTAATTATAAGAACTAGTATTATTAATTGAATTAAGGAGGGCCGGTGATGACTCATAATACTAGGGCACCAATTCGTAGTTTCGTACCCGTATAAAAACACCTGTTCACCGCAGTTGGGATATCCTGGTTAACTAAACAGATCACCACAAACGATTTACCGGCGAAGGTGTCATACTAATGGCGATGAGGTGTGGACGCCACTGGATGAGGAGCCACCAGGGGCACCGTACTCGGCGGCGCCACCTGCTTGTGCATCGGCGGCGAGAACGCCGGCAGCGCCCCGCGTCCTCCGACTGGAGCGTGTGCATGGCCAGCGCCACGGACGGGCGCTCGGCCGTGTCAGGGTCTCAGGGAGCGCGCACCAGAGCCCCACGACCAGGGCGCGCTCCATGACCTGCCGCTCGTCAGCGTCGGCGCCGGCGCCGCCCGTCCTCAGCCGCGGGTCCGCGGCGTCGAGGATCGCGTCCTGGCTGTGGAGGCTCCACAACCACTTGAGCAGCGCGAAGGCCGGTTCCTGCCGGTACACGGGCTTCCGGCCGGAGACGATCTCCAGCAGGACGATGCCGAAGCTGTAGACGTCCGACTGGGTGCTCCGCTGGAACGTGTTGACGAACTCCCGGTCGATGTACCCCACGGTGCTCTGCACGAGCCCCGTCGACTGCGAGTCGGTGCCGTGGTCGACGAGCCGGGCAAGGCCGAAGTCCCCCAGCTTGGTGTTGTGGGACGAGTCGAGCATGATGTTGCTTGGCTTGATGTCGCCGTGCACCACGCATTGCTCCCAGTCCAGGTGAAGGTAGCGTAGTGCCGACCCTAATCCCAGGATGATATTGTACCTATTGACATAACAGGTTAACTTCATAAATAGCATAGCTTGTTAATCAAACCGAGTACTGCGTAAGTGGCAAAATGAGTTCAGTACAACACGGAGTTAAAGGGGCATAGCCAAATAGTGGTCAAAGTTAAGAGAAATGTTCTCTAAATTCAACCTAATCAAAGTGCAGCCAACAATTTTTACACATATCCTATATAAGAGGTGCTTGATAATCACTAGATTTTCAAGGACCTGACATGAAGGCTAGTCGTCGGCAAGATTTACGGTCCGTTTGGTTGGGGAGCCAACTTGATTGGAATGATTCCATTCCATTTTCTGAGAATGGAACCGCTCCCTTCTACGTTTGGTAAGCAGAATGGAGCCGTTCTATTTTTTGTTTGGTTGGAGAGTGCGTTAGAGTAGAATCATTCCATTCTATGTTTGGTTGCAGAGCCAATTGACTGTGGTTACCTCCTTCTTTCTCGAGGTGAGCTTACCCCTATATTTCCAATTGTTTAGCACACAAGCACGTGCACACAAGCCAGCGGCGGGGGGCGGCGCTGGGTGGCCGCACGGGGGGCCGACGGCCGCGGGGTGGCGCGCGGGGGCCCGTGGCGGGGCCGGCGCGCGGGGGGCCGGCGGCCGCGGGGCGGCTCGCGTGGGCCCGGCCGGCGGGGAGCGGCGCGCGAGGGGCCGGCACGCGGGGGGCGGCGGGGGGCGGTGGGGAGCGGCGCGAGGGGGGCCGGCCAGCGGGGAGAGGCTCGCGGGGGCCCGGCCGGTGGGAGCAGCGCGCGAGGGGCCGGCGCGCGGGGGGCGGCGCTGGGTGGCCGCGGGGCGGCGCACGGGGTGCAGGGGCAGCGGGGGGTGGCGCGCGGGGCCCGACGGCGGGGGCCCGCGGGGTAGGCGTGCGGGGGCCCAGCGGCGGGGGGCGGTGCACGGGGGGCCGGCCGGCGGGGCGCCGGCGAGGGGGGGGGAGGGGCTGGCGCGCGCTCGCCGGTCGCCAGCCGGGGGGGCGGGGGGGGGGGGGGGGGCGGTGATGGGCTGGAGAGGGGAGAGGGGCGGGCGGTGATGGGCAGCGGGGCTCGAGCGCGCGTGGGAGGCGAGCGCTCGCGTCCGCTCGTTTTTACCGAGCGGTTTCGTTCCGCATCTTCCGGGTATATTCCCCTGCGGGAGCCGCTCCGCTCCACCATTCCTCAACCAAACACATGTAAAAATGGAACCGCTCCATTCCGTTTCCCCTCATTTCACCAACCAAACGGACCATTAGGGGAGGAGGGGCTGCCGAGGTGCTCTAGTCTTAAATTTCTTATATACAACAAGTATAGGATCTACCTACAATATTAAGGATGATTGCAAAATGCAAACCTATAACCAAATGCTGGTGCCATTAGCATGTGTTATATAAGTTATATTAAATGTTAAAAAGCATGATTAAAAAGATAAATGGAATAGAAGTAAGCAAAAAATGTTGGAATTCGAAAGATTTGTTAAAACAATAGCCAATTAAAATAATTTCGAACAAACATGCTGAGAAAAAATGTTGGCTTAACACATCTAGTAATTAAGAGATAGTAAAATCTACAAGACTTCAAAGAAAAGTTGAATAAAAGAGTTGATCAAGCACAAGTTTTTGAATGAAAATGTTTGGCAACATGTAAGAAGTATTGGATCAACTTTTTGAATAAACAAAATGTTGAGTCAACTTTGCTTAGTAAAATATTGTGTCAACTTGTCTGGATAACCTTTTGTTAGGCAAATCTCTGAATCAACCTTTTCAGAAGAAAAGAATGTTGGATCACCGTTTCTTAATAAAATTTTAGGTCTCCTTTTCATAAGCAAATTGTTCGATAAATATTCTATAGTAAAAGAAAATGTTGGTTTCACATTTTGTGAAGAAAAGACATCTTAGTAATGACGTTGGATGGTTGGACAATTGAACCATCATTAAAATTTATTTAGAAAAACGTTAATCAACATTTCTTAACATATTTCAAGCGAGACAAATCTATTAGAACTGTTTAAAAAATTGTTGAGAAAAAAATACCACGCAACATAATGAATAGAAAAGCATTGAGTTGACGCTTGCCCAAATTGTTGAATTTACACCTGATAGCAAAGAATAGTTACTTGCACTACTTGTTGAATTAATAAATAAAGCCCTAATGTCTATTCCCATACAATGAAAAGCCAAATAAAACAGGTAGAAAATAATAAGAAATTCCGTAAGCAATGTTATATAGAAAGGAATGCTGAATCTGCACTTTAATTAAAATTTCATCTGTGAGTATTAGCCAATGTGCAATAGACATTCCTTCCTCTATCTGTGTATTTTAAAATAATGTATTTTATGAATTGTAAAATAATGTACATAATACTATCATATGTGTGCGTACCGCATAAGGAGCGAAGCAAGGTGCATCAGAAATAAAAAATGCTCAAACGAAATTAAACCGTTTGTTCATCTTACCTCTCAGACCAAGTTAGCATCCTGTCGTTGTAAATGTGCCTATCTAGGCTCCCTTCTGGCACGAGCTCATAGACAAGCAAGAGCCCTTTCGGGCAGTCGCACCAGCCCAAGAGCTGCACCAGGTTGCGGTGCCTCAGCCGGCTGATGATCTTTCACCTCGGCCTCGAACTCCTTCCTCCCCTGAGACGACTCCCTCGAGAACTTCTTAATGGCCACTTGCTGGCCGCCACCAACGTCGTCACCGAGGAGGTGTCCCTTGTAGACACTGCCAAACCCTCCTTGCCCGAGCTTGTTCTTCTCCGCGAAGTTGCTGGTCGCGGTGGCGAGCTCGTGGTAGAGGTAACGCCTTGACCCGACCATGCATGCCTATCCCGAAGCCATCAGCATTCTCCTCCGGCTCGCCTGTTCGCCGGCGCCTCCACAGCCATAGAGACCAACAATTGCAATGACCAGCACCAACGCTACAGGAATTAGTACCTTTAATAGTAGTAATTTCCTCGAGGGCTTCGAGTTGGTGGCTTGAACTGCAGCTTGTGTGGCCATTGGACTGGGAGCCGCTGCCTTTTCTAGAAGCGTTGAATGGAACGACCATGACAATAACCGGTGGAGTTCGGTGGCCATACCAGTCCCCGCCGAGAAGCCAACGGCCATCTCCTTGTACAAGATTTTCTTGAGAACCAGAACCAGTTTGCTGTAATTCAATCAAAATATCAATGGCATGTCTATAGTCATAGGAGCCAGACTTATTCTATACTGCCATGTTTCAGTTTGTACGCTCGCCACCACTTTGAAGCATTATTGCCGTTCATGTGTAAAGAAGCTGAGAGCACCCAAGAGGATCCACTGATGTTCTAAATCTTGAAATAATCCTCACACTTATCAATCCACATCTTTATATTCTCTCCATTAAACATAGGAAATGACATTTCCGGAAGATAACGGTATCCACGAGTACCTTCTCCAGAAGAACGATGCTGAGTGGAGAAATTGCGACTCGTAAAATTCTCACCGTCGTGTTGATGATTGTGACGGCGTGATGCTGGATGATGCGAAGATCACTACAGGAAAACGGCGAAGTTCCGACGGCCAAAGTCAACTTCCGACGGCCCCGTCGGAAGTCTGTTAACTTCCGACGGCCAAAGTCAAAATGATGTAGTAGTTCCTCCAAAAAGAAAACGAGTGCCAAGGAAGAAAAAAGTTACTTGGCGTCCTTCGAAGCGTACAAAACAACTTGATCCTGATTTTGAATATGATTGATAAGTAAATACCTTATGTTTCCTTTATTTTATATGTACTATTAATTATACTTGTATTGATGTACTAACTTCTTTTTGTTAACAGGATGTCAAAAAGGATAAAAAACCTAGCAAAGAGTTTCGTAAAAAGCACTAAGCTATCCAAGAGACAAGATGACGATCTGTTTGCGGGCACTTCTGCGAGAGCTTCAAGGCGTAGACAATTGCTGGAACACTTACCTCCAGAGATGCAGGGGCAGATTGCGTTCCAGAGAGATGAGGTATATATGTAATGCTTATATGTTTATTCTAATTTTGAGATTCAATATAATTACTGCAATATGTTATGTATTTTGTAGAGTGAAGAGGAGACGGAAGAGGAGACAAGTAGCAAGGAGTCGGACGAGGCGGGCCCGGAGAATGACTTAGGTGGTTGGGATAGATGGTCCGAAGGATCTGCTGGTGGAGGGTCGGCAGGTCAAGGGTCAAGAGTTGGTGGGTCAAGAGCTGGAGAGACTAGTGCTGGTGGTGATGGGGGTACAGGAGCTGGTGATGAAGGGGCAGGAGCTGGAGAGGCTGGGGCTGGGGCTGGAGGGTCAGAAGCTGGAGGATCTGGAGGGCAGGGTCGGACACGTAGGCGGCGGTCGAAGATTGGTTGGATTCCGCCGCCTAAACCTCCACGAGAAGAAGAAAAGTGCGTGATCACACCGAATGGAGATGGGTGAGTATGTTTTTTCTATATTTTAATACGTAATGCTTATTCCGAAATGATTCTAATTGTTTTATGTACTTGTAGGTCTTGGTTTGAGCCTAATTTTCCAGGTGTTGGTCATCTAAGACAGGTGAACAAAATTCTAGGTAACATATGCCGTATGCTTTGGCCTGGAATGGTAGAACTTGTATCTGGTGAACGGATCCCTGCTACATCTTGGAATCATTATAGATATGGTGTCAACATAACGTTCGGCAATACCCAAAAGGCAGTTTGGGCTGAGTTTTGGGTACGATTGCTCTTATGTATTGATTTAATTTTCTACATACGATGGCTACTGATTGTGTAAAATTTTTGCAGAAATACTACAAGTTGCCTGAGGAGGGAGCTTATGATGATCATGCCAGACGTGTGTTCCACCATAACGCACACATTGTGGTTAGAGATATGATTTCTTATGCCAGAATTCAGGTTGTCGCTTCTTATCTGGAACGGACTCAAGGGATGCGATTTGAGAAGAAACGGGATGCTGGGAAATATTACTTGACTGAGGAGCAATACCGCGAGGTAAACTGTTGCAAGTTGCAATTAGTATGATTCTGTTTGTTACGTTGAAACGAAATATTGTTGTGCAGGAAATGATTCCGTGGATGGCCACACGTGAGGAGGCTTATCATACCTTATGTCACTATTGGACCACGGATGAGTTCAAAAGCATTTCCCAGAGAAATAGAGGAAATCGTGGAACTGAGTCCTATCACACCTACGGAGGTGATGGGCACTTCCGATTGGCCAAACGCATTGTAAGTGAACTCTTTGAAATGAATTCTATTAATTTCATTTATCAATGCATGCTTCTTTAGTTTTTTGTTGTATGTATAGGAAGTTCGCACTGGTGTAGCGCCGAGTGATATTCAGGTCTATCTTGAAGGTCATAGAGGACGTGATCCTACAAATCCAGATCAGTTATGCTCTCAGGCGGCTACAGAGCGTCTGGTATATCTAAATTTACCAAATTAGCACTATCGAGTTATCATGAAACCTCTTATGTAATTGTGCGATTTTGTTCTTTGAAGGCGGCATATGGTGACCAAATGATTGCTCGCCATGGAGAGGGTTATGATTGGAGAAACGCGCCTATTGATCCTGAGGCCGTTTACAGTAGTGGTGGTGGAAAACCTCATGGCCGATTAGATTTCTTTAAATTTCAATCTAATTTTATAATTTAAGCGAAAATACATATTTCGAATTTGCTATATTTGGTCAATATTTGTAGGTATCCATTATTCGACAAAGTCAGTGACTCGAGTCAGGTGCCGTCGCGTCAAAGAGCGGGATCGTCGCGGTCAGCAAGTCGTAGCACAAGTAGTGGCGACGACAGCGCGGAGGTTGTAAGGCTGCGTGAAAGAGTAAGACAACAGGAGCTACAGCAGCAGTGGTTCCAAGCTCAACTTGCACAACAGAATGCAATACTGCAGGTAAATTTTAATTGTTACAACTTAGGTTAAGTTACATTGTTGCTGACAAATTTGATCTTTCAGCAATTAGCGACGCAACAGAATATACAAGTGCCACCACTGGTACCTCCACCTTTTGCACAGGCTGGTTGGCCATCAGCTTCACCTCAGGTATGATAGTCAACGATTCAAATGTTAGTTAATAGTCATTGCAAAATATGGTCACTCTTAATAAATATTATCCAATTAGTTATCTTTCAAACTAATCTTGTCCATTTATCTTTTATAGCCTTTTCACACCCCACCACCTAACCTAGCGGCACCGGGAGACTCACACGTTGATCCAACATCGAATTGGGCGGATCAATTTATTGGAAGTGGCGGATCAATTCAACCAGGTGATGGAGGCGGCCAAACTTAAGTGAAACATTATTGTTCTATGAATTTGTTCCATATGATACTTGTATGAAGTTTGTGAACTTTGATTATGAACATATGTATGTGGATATATGAATTGTGTACTTGCGTGCAATTTCTGATTGTGAATTATAATTGTGGATTAAATCTGATTATACATAATGCTTATGGTTGGTTTGTGGATGAAATTTGATGATATATATTGATTGTGGTTGGTGTAGATTGGTTTCAGGGTTTGATAGTGATCTGGGAATAAGCTTAACTTCCGACGGTTTCTCTATACCGTCGGAAGTTAAATCCAACTAACTTCCGACGGCCACGTTAAACCGTCGGAAGTTAACAGACGGACGTCAGCTGCCGTTTACGAGCTAACTTCCGACGGTTTTCGGGGCCGTCGGAAGTTTATAAACTTCCGACGGTTCTGGCTCTATACCGTCGGAAGTTTAAAACTTCCGACGTCTTTTTTCCGTCCAACAAACTTCCGACGGCCTGGGTCTAAACCGTCGGAAGTTAACTAACTTCCGACGGTTTAGCCGTAACTTCCGACGGTTTAACCGTCGGAAGTTACCGTTTTTCCTGTAGTGGATGTAGCCTGAGTTGAACCGTCCCCTGGTTCAGAGTCTTCCATCCCCATCCGCGCCATTGTGAGCTTGGCGACTTCTTTCCCCGTGGTGGAGATTCTTAAAAGTGAGAAGTCGGCTGATAACCATTCTTAAAAGTGATGTACGACTGGACTCACAATCAGAGTTAAAATTACTCGGATGGTGGCTCAAAGCAGACGTAATGATTCAATTATTTATTCCAATACATAGTCAAATGTCGGTGTTTTACCGGCAAACATACCTAGGTATACCCTAGTTAGTAGATTTTGTAGGCAGGATGTTGCCGACATCAGAAACTCGAAAGTGCAAGAAGCACAAGGTTTAGATAGGTTCGGACGACGATGTGCGTAATACTCTACGTCCTGTATGGTGGTTTCTACTGCCCTAGATTGGTTATTGGTGTCATTGTCTTTGGAGGGGTCCCTGCCCGCCTTTATATACTCTGGAGGAACATAGTTACGTGGAATCTTAGCCTGATACTAGCTTAAGAGTCCTACCCGAGTACTACTCGGGTAGTTTCCTTCTGTTCCGACTGTTCTACTCGCATGCGAGTATTTATAACAGATATAAGGTATGGGACATGCCCTATCTTTTATTTCAGAATATTCTATGCTACGTGCCCAGTCATGTAGCTTCGGGTATGACAAGCCCTCGATCTCTTCATAGCCGAGTACTGCAGGCTTCCGAGTACTTCTGAAGCTATCTTCAGTTTCTTTTGAAACTCTATCTTGAAGGCATCTTCCGAGTACTTCCTTTGCTGCTTCGAGGCTGTGAGATGCTCTTGCCCTGAATAGTTTTAAGTTTTCTTTTATATGGGGTGTGATGGAAATCGCACTTCATATGGAGTAGCCCCGAGTCTTAGGTTGAATCGAAGAATCAGGCTGAGGGTCAAATTAGTCTTGAATCTTCTTTCCTTATCATCCAAAGAATTTAAAAAATAAGCCATCAATAACACGTATCCCGCAGCCCCGAGCATTGAATCCAAATTCCAAAAAAATTGAAAAAATAATTCAAATGAACGTGGCATATGTTGCAGTGTATTATATATTTGCAATGATGGTAAAAGTAGGAAAAATTGGTTCGAAATTCGAAAACCCTTTTTTGGGATAAAATTCCTGAAAAAATGGTTAATCAAATAACTTTCCTAAACTTATTGTAATTACCTCTCAAAACAAATTATTTTCCGAGAGAAACTCCTCAACTTCTGCACATTAAAACTTGATCCACCGTTGGTTATTTAACAGCGCGGTAACTTAGGGTTAACTTACCCTTCTAGTTGCCCTTGCATTGAGTGAAACCTTCATTTTCCTCTATCTCACAGCCACCGCCGCATCTGGAATCAGATCTAGGTCTGTGCCATTTCTATCCTTTTTCTCTCCCACTCTCCTTGCACGCCTTCCACACCTTTTTCCAGAGCCCCCAAGCGTATGCGAGTGAAGATGCTCGTGACATCAAGAATGGGAAACAAGAAAGCCGCTAGCAAGGGAGACATGAAGAAGAAAGAGGAGGCTGCCTAGTCTACGACCAGCAACTGGACCTACAATAAGTGTTCCCGAAACGACCTCGTGAACCTTGTTGCCGAGGGTATTCTTCAAGGGCATGATGTTATTCAATGGCGTCCATCTTTTCGCCAACCTTTTTTTTAAGAAAATGTAGATGAAATCGTATTGTTTCAACACTTTGTTGAAAGGGGATTGGCCCTCCCACCTTTGATTTTCTTCTTGGCCTTCTCTATTTCTATGGAATCCAGATCCATCATTTGAATCCAAACTTACATCTGTGTGAATCTTTTCTGGGGATCGAACCCCACTTTGCTCTGTTTCGTCATCTTTTCCACTTGAAACCCTAGCTCAGTCTGGAGTGCCAGAGTGTAGTCGGAGGAGTTGGGTTCCAACAGAAATAGAAGATGGATTCAATGTGTATCAGCTACAAGTTCCCCAGTAGCCACTCAGGTTGGAAAGATTTGTGGTTTTATATTGGGAACCACAAGCCATCTCTGCCAGGACTAGAGGGGTGCCAACACCACAACCAGAGTGGAACCAGAGTCTTTTGAATTTTGAGATGGATCAAGTCAATGAACTACTCGAGTTGATCCAGGTGCTGAAACTGATGAGAGTTACTGGAGCATCCTTGATGCACTCATTTTTTGAGCGTCGGATTCAACCTCTGCAAAAGAGGTGTCGATTTGGTTTCGACTACCTTGGGCTTGAAGATCCCTCCCAGATGTTTATATAGGAACCATCATCGGGGGACGTGTTGAAGTGGGTGGGACGTGTACTGATGGATGTGCACGCTGTCAGCGCTGTTCAGTGCGTCGAATCATCCCAAAAAGGTATGCTACTCATTCGTCCGAGTACTTTTGAAACTTAATAAATCTATATCTGATGCGTGTTGATCTTGTAGGGACACACGGACCTTTATTGGAGTTTACCCCTACTGCTAGAAATATATCACCCCGATCACTTGAAGCCGAGTGCGTATCAGCGACTCAGAGTCAACCGCCCTTCTTTCGACCCACTGACCGATGAAGAAGGTGATGATACTAACGATGATATTCTTTTGGCAGACCTCTTGAAGAAGCCCGGCATGACTTGCCTCTAGAAAAGCATAGACTTGACTGGTGGTGATCTCCTACCCAGCCACCCCAAGAGACCAAGGGTCGTCACTCAGAAGCGCAAGGCAACTATCATCTCGACCGATGATGATGAACCATCGAGGTAAGTGTTTCCAAACCATTACAAGTACCTTTATTGATTTCTTCTTGAGCTGGCTTTTGAACACTCTCCTCTTTTTTCTTCTTCTCTAGTGTTGATGCTTCTGACCCCAAGCGATCGAAGCATGGTGCAGAAAACCAAATTGCCGGCGATGATGCTGCAACAAAGGAAGCAGTGCCCTCTGTTGTAGTGGAGCCATCATTGAATGTTGCTAGTGATGCAGTGGGTGCCTCGCCGAAGC